>NC_091283.1:554757677-555057677 GCF_032444005.1 Ranitomeya imitator
CCAACGATCTTCTAGCTTAGGGAGACTTCGCTTTTCCCAGAAGGCACCTGGAATATGCAAATTAGCCTCCTCAAGCTTGAATCCATGGTTTGGCGATGCTTTCCAAGCAGCTGGTCCCGGCTGTACCCAACGATCTTCTAGCTTAGGGAGACTTCGCTTTTCCCAGAAGGCACCTGGAATATGCAAATTAGCCTCCTCAAGCTTGAATCCCTGGTTTGGCGATGCTTTCCAAGCAGCTGGTCCCGGCTGTACCCAACGATCTTCTAGCTTAGGGAGACTTCGCTTTTCCCAGAAGGCACCTGGAATATGCAAATTAGCCTCCTCAAGCTTGAATCCCTGGTTTGGCGATGCTTTCCAAGCAGCTGGTCCCGGCTGTATCCAACGATCTTCTAGCTTAGGGAGACTTCGCTTTTCCCAGAAGGCACCTGGAATATGCAAATTAGCCTCCTCAAGCTTGAATCCCTGGTTTGGCGATGCTTTCCAAGCAGCTGGTCCCGGCTGTACCCAACGATCTTCTAGCTTAGGGAGACTTCGCTTTTCCCAGAAGGCACCTGGAATATGCAAATTAGCCTCCTCAAGCTTGAATCCCTGGTTTGGCGATGCTTTCCAAGCAGCTGGTCCCGGCTGTACCCAACGATCTTCTAGCTTAGGGAGACTTCGCTTTTCTCAGAAGGCACCTGGAATATGCAAATTAGCCTCCTCAAGCTTGAATCCCTGGTTTGGCGATGCTTTCCAAGCAGCTGGTCCCGGCTGTACCCAACGATCTTCTAGCTTAGGGAGACTTCGCTTTTCCCAGAAGGCACCTGGAATATGCAAATTAGCCTCCTCAAGCTTGAATCCCTGGTTTGGCGATGCTTTCCAAGCAGCTGGTCCCGGCTGTACCCAACGATCTTCTAGCTTAGGGAGACTTCGCTTTTCCCAGAAGGCACCTGGAATATGCAAATTAGCCTCCTCAAGCTTGAATCCCTGGTTTGGCGATGCTTTCCAAGCAGCTGGTCCCGGCTGTACCCAACGATCTTCTAGCTTAGGGAGACTTCGCTTTTCCCAGAAGGCACCTGGAATATGCAAATTAGCCTCCTCAAGCTTGAATCCCTGGTTTGGCGATGCTTTCCAAGCAGCTGGTCCCGGCTGTACCCAACGATCTTCTAGCTTAGGGAGACTTCGCTTTTCCCAGAAGGCACCTGGAATATGCAAATTAGCCTCCTCAAGCTTGAATTCCTGGTTTGGCGATGCTTTCCAAGCAGCTGGTCCCGGCTGTACCCAACGATCTTCTAGCTTAGGGAGACTTCGCTTTTCCCAGAAGGCACCTGGAATATGCAAATTAGCCTCCTCAAGCTTGAATCCCTGGTTTGGCGATGCTTTCCAAGCAGCTGGTCCCGGCTGTACCCAACGATCTTCTAGCTTAGGGAGACTTCGCTTTTCCCAGAAGGCACCTGGAATATGCAAATTCGCCTCCTCAAGCTTGAATCCCTGGTTTGGCGATGCTTTCCAAGCAGCTGGTCCCGGCTGTACCCAACGATCTTCTAGCTTAGGGAGACTTCGCTTTTCCCAGAAGGCACCTGGAATATGCAAATTAGCCTCCTCAAGCTTGAATCCCTGGTTTGGCGATGCTTTCCAAGCAGCTGGTCCCGGCTGTACCCAACGATCTTCTAGCTTAGGGAGACTTCGCTTTTCCCAGAAGGCACCTGGAATATGCAAATTAGCCTCCTCAAGCTTAAATCCCTGCTGCGCTCACAAAGGACAGAAGAAACCAGGTCACTTTTAGCAATGTCAACTGCATCTACTATGAAGATAAAAACAAGTGCTAGTTAGGGCCCATTCAAACATCTGATTTTCTCATATACAAAAAAATGGACAGATTATTTTGATCAGAGTTTAATCATAGTGTGACCTGATTGCTAGTTATAAGGAAAGATAGAGAATAGATGTACCTCCACGTGATTTTATTCACTTTGGAACTGCTTGAGATAGCCAAGGACTACACTCTGCAATCTCTGCCATTCTTATGCATAGGGGAAATCTTGTAATCTTGGTAGAAACTCATTAAAGGTGAAAATGAATGATAACTTGCTGATTGGTATAGGTCCGACTGCTGGGACCGGCAAAATCGTTTTCCTGACGGGATATTTTTATCCTCATTAGATTGGAGCAGTAATGTGCATGACCACTACTGGACAGTATGGGGAGTTGGAGGGATGTGTGAGAATGCAGTATGGAAAGTTAGAGGGTAAATATGAGGAGAGAGGGGGAAACATGTGAGGAAACTATTGTGGAGAATAGTGTGAGGAGACAGTATGGGTGGAAAAAGTGCGAGTGGGCACAGAATAGAAGACACAAAAGAGCATAGTAGAACCAAAAACACTCAGTTTAAAAAAAAATCACAGTAATCCGCAAGTGCTAGTAAAAAGATGTAAAAAACAGGGTATTTGGTTGATACTTTTTTTGCAAAAAATGCATACTAAGCTGCTCCACCAAACGTCAAGGTATACCCATATCAGAGCAGTCCTAACTGATGTATGCAATCCCTATCTGATGTATTTAAAAACCTTATCATCTGTATATTACCTGTATGAACAGGGTTCAGAGAGGAAAAGTCCATGTGGACATGCTGAGTGGAACAGCTTTTGTGCAGATAGCCCAAGAGGAGTGGTGGGTAACTCCCGAGTCTTGTAGACGCAAGAGAACAATTATGGAAACAGGAACACATGGGCTACTTGCACAGTGAACAAGTCTGTAGGAAAATGCTCACACACCACCAAGAAACTTGAAGATACAAAAGAGCATAGTTGTAAGGACTTGGACTGTATATCTGTTTCTGGTTTCTGTTTGCCCTCAGTTCAGTTACTTTTGCCGTTACCTAAGATGGAGTCATTGGCCTCATGGGGCCATCTTGTTTCCTGTCAGATTTTCCTTGTTCCTGTCTGTGGTGTATTTAAGGGAGCTCTGTATATGTGTTATGAATAGGTAATTCAGAACCACAATGGACCTTGAAGTTCAGAGCACACAAGTGACCTGACAGAAACCACAAAACATAGGACGAGCTCTGAGACGTGGAAACTCTGCTGACCGCAATCCCTAAACCTATCAAACCACACTAGAGGTAGCCGTGGATTGCGCCTAACGCTCCCTATGCAACTCGGCACAGCCTGAGAAACTAGCTAGTCCTGAAGATAGAAAAATAAGCTTACCTTGCCTCAGAGAAATTCCCCAAAGGAAAAGGCAGCCCCCCACATGTAATGACTGTGAGTAAAGATGAAAATACAAACTCAGAGATGAAATAGATTTAGCAAAGTGAGGCCCGACTTACTGAATAGACCGACGATAGGAAAGATAGCTTTGCGGTCAACACAAAAACCTACAAACAACCACGCAGAGGGGCAAAAAGACCCTCCGCACCGACTAACGGTACGGAGGTGCTCCCTCTGCGTCTCAGAGCTTCCAGCAAGCAAGCAGAACCAAAAAAGCAAGCTGGACAGAAAATATAGCAACAAAAAGTAACACAAGCAGAACTTAGCTTATGCTGAGCAGAAAGGCCACAGGAACAATCCAGGAGGAAGCAAGACCAATACTAGAACATTGACTGGAGGCCAGGATCAAAGCACTAGGTGGCGTTAAATAGAGCAGCACCTAACGACTTAACCTCATCACCTGAGGAAGGAAACTCAGAAGCCGCAGTACCACTCGTGACCACAGGAGGGAGCTTGATCACAGAATTCACAACATATATGTACTCATTGCTTGAGTATCTTGTTCCTGACTTGTGATCAAGCTGGAAGAACTGCTATCTTGCTGGTTTCTTCGTTACTTTGGGATACCCCATCTGTCTCCGGTTCTACATCTCTTCATTGCAAAGACTTGTTTCCCTGGATCTGCTCTGCACTCGTCTTTGCCGCTGGACTGCTCCCTGCTAGGAGGCCTGGTCTGGTCTCCAGGCCTCTGGACCTGACATACTTGGACTTCCACGGTCTGTACACGTGTTTACTGCTTATCCAGCTCTGTCTGCTACTAACCTGCTGTGTCATAGCTGTTTACCTGCATATCATTATACATATTCTTGAACTCTTAATCTATTGTCTCTCGGCCTCTTTTCTGACCCATGATACTGATCTCCACTGCACTTAGCACTAAAATTATTACAGAATACTCAAGCCCAAAAAATGGAGATCTCTGGGTCAGATTCTATGGAGGTGCGAATGAAAAAACTTTGCTCATTTGTCTCTGGACTTCATGGGGAGCTGCAGGCTATAAAAACTAAACTTGGGACATTAGAATCATAAACTAATCACAGCGTCTCGACTTTCAAATGTGGAGACTACAGCTGCAACCATGGTATCTGCTCCAATTCCGGCTCCTGGTCCGGCTTTTCCTAAACTCCCACCATTCAGGTTTGGTGGAGAAAGAGAGAAATTTCGGGGTTTTTTGAATCAATGTCAGCTGTACTTCTCTGCACGTGCAGCCCAGTTTGCAACTGATCGGGATAAAGTGTTGACCATAATTATGTTGCTAACAAACAAAGCGTTAGCCTGGGCTAATCCACTGATTGAGACTAATGATGTGTGCCTGAATTCCCTGAAAGACTTTACTGCAGCAATGTGTCAAATGTTTGATGACCCTAATCGGAGTATCACAGCTGAAACCGCATTACTGACACTACGTCAGGGGAAGCGTCCTGTTGTGGAATACGCATTGGAGTTTCGGAAATGGGTGCTGGATACTACATGGTGCGATTCAGCGAAATATGTTAGTATTTAGAAGAGGTTTATCTGCTTCCATCAAAGATGAACAAGCTCGAGGTGAATCACCTACTAACTTGGCTGACTTTATACATCATTGCATTCGGATTGATATTCGTCTTACCGAACGTCGCCTGGAAAAATGGGCCGATGCTAATCGTAATAACTTTATGCCTTTTCCATCCACCAAGGAGGTGCTGACTAAGACTTTATCTCAGACAGAGCTGGAACCAATGCAGGTTGACGAAGTACAGAGGAAACCCATCGATGCATGTAAAGAATATCGTTTTAAGGAGAAAATCGCAAGTCCGCAGCTGCGGTAACTGGACTTGATTATACGGAACTATCTTCAGTATGTTCTCTTCCACACAGACAGGAAATATCTGCTGAAAACTTTGATTTTCCTGATGACTCATCAGTAACATCATCACCTGTGGACATAGCTTTACTTTCCGTAAGTTCTACCACAGCGAGGAGGGATTCGCTCTGTTGCGTTTCCATCAAAATTTGGGTGTGTTCCTGCTGGATCACCTGCTCATGGCGATAGACTCTGGAGCTTGCAGCAATCTTATGGACATCTCTTTTGCTGAAAAACATGGCATTCGCTCACGAAAAAGAGACTCTCCGGTGTTTATGGAAACCGTGGACGGGTCTCCACTAATTTCTGGTCCTGTGAAACTCGAAACAGTCCCATTAAAGATCCGTATGGGTGCGGATCATCCTGAAAATATGTCCTTTTTGTTGATTTCTTCTCCCAATTTTCCTATTATTTTAGGTTTGCCCTGGTTGCGGCTGCGAATACGACTATCAATTGGACAACAAAAGAATTACAGTTTCCAAATGAATCAGCATTGTCCGGAGAGCTGGCTCCAGTGAAGACAGCAGTCACGGTCGACTCGACATTGCCGGTAGAGTATCGGGACTTAAGTGATGTGTGTGACAAAAAAAAATGCGGATAAATGTCCCGTGGAATTATTGCATGGTGCCGCGATTCCTTTCGGGAGTATTTATCCATTGTCTGGGCCAGAATTAAAAGCTCTCAAGGAATACATAGATGAAAACCTAGCTAAGCGGTTTATACGACCATCTTCCTCCCCAGCAGGTGCTCCAATCTTCTTTGTCAAAAAGAAAGATGGCTCACTCAGTCCATGCATTGATTACCGGGAGCTCAACAAAATCACGATCCGGAACTCTTATCCACTTCCACTAATTCCCGAATTACTTGAGAGAGTGCGACATGCCAAAATCTTCACAAAATTGGATCTTCATGGAGCGTACAATCTGGTGCGGATTCGTCCTGGCAATGAGTGGAAAGCGGCTTTTCGGTCACGTTATGGGCATTTCGAGTATCTCGTTATGTCTTTCGGCCTTCGTAATGCACCGGCTACATTCCAGCATTTGGCAAATGATGTTTTCAGGGATATACTCGATATTTTTGTTGTGATTTATTTGGATGACATTTTGATTTTTTTCCAGCAATATAGAGGACCATCAGCGACACGAGAAAATGGTTTTGGATAGTCTACGGCAAAATCACTTCTACATCAAACTGGAGAAATGTGAGTTTCACAAAACAGAAATTCAATTCTTGGGATATGTTATTTCTCCCCAGGGTCTCAGTATGGATGCAAGCAAGACACAAGCCATTCAGGAGTGGCCAACTCCTAAGTCGGTGAAGGAAGTACAGCGATTCATCGGATTCACCAATTTTTACAGACGCTTTATTAAAAAATTTTCAGCGATTGTTGTGCCCATAACTCAGTTAACCCAGAAGAAGACGCCATTTGCCTGGTCTCCTCAGGCTCAAACAGCATTTTCTACGTTGAAATCTAGATTTACGACAGCTCCCATTCTTGTCCACCCTGATCCAGACAAGGCCTTCATAGTGGAAGTAGATGCCTCGGACTGTGCTGTAGGGGCCATACTTTCGCAAAGAAAAGGTGAGAAAGATCTCTTGCATCCGTGTGCCTTTCTCTCACAAAAATTGTCACCCGCAGAAAGGAATTACGACGTTGGCAATAAGGAACTGTTAGCCATCATAACCGCTTTTAAGGAATGGAGACATCTGTTACAAGGAGCATCCCAACAGATTGTTATACTCACGGATCATCGTAATCTCGAATTCATGAGGTCGGCAAGATGTCTGAAACCTTGAAACCTAGACAGGCTCGGTGGAATCTTTTTCTTAATCAATTTGATTTTGTAAATTCCTATAGGCCAGGCTCACGTAATAAGAAGGCTGATGCACTATCCAGGATTCACTCAGATGAAGTAACTTCAGCTTCGTCTTCAAAGACCATTCTATCTGAGAAAAACTTTGTAAGCGTCTTGCATAATCAGGATCTTCTATCTGAGATTAAGGAAGCTTATGCTGCGGATTCGCTTTTGAGTCAACCACCCACTCAAGTAAATCTGACTTTCAAGAATGGACTTTGGTTTCAAGGACAGCGTTTGTATATCCCAGAAACAGTAAAACTGAGTGTGTTGAAATTAATGCATGACTCTAAGTTTGCCAGTCATAGGGGAGTTCAGAAGACTCAGGAATTTCTGTCTCGTTTTTTCTGGTGGCCGACTTTTCGGAAAGATGTTCTTCGGTATGTCTCATCATGTGAGGTATGTGCCAAGTCAAAAGTTCCTCATTCCTCACCTACTGGACTGTTGCAACCTCTGCCTGTTCCATTCCGTTCCTGGGGCTCTATTTCAATGGATTTTATTGTGGAGTTGCCTTTGTCACAGGGAAAAACCACGATTCTTGAAGTAGTTGACCGGTTGACTAAAGCTGCTCATTTTATTCCCTGTGCTGGTGTCCCAACAGCTAAGCAAACAGCGGATCTTTTTGTGCAAAATGTTTTTCGTTTACACGGAGCTCCGGATGAAGTAATATCTGATCGTGGGGTTCAATTCACCTCACGGTTCTGGCAAAGCTTCTGTGCTGCTCTGGACATCAAAGTAAAATTATCATCTGCTTTTCATCCACAGTCTAACGGCCAAACAGAGCGAACCAACCAAACTTTGGAGCAGTATCTGCGTTGCTACGTGTGTCATCTTCAAGACAATTGGGTGAGTCTACTGCCATTGGCCGAGTTCACGTATAACAACTCTCAGAATGCTTCCACAAAATTATCTCCGTTCTTTGATAACAAGGGATATCATCCCAGTATTCTCCCTCGACTCACCATAGATAGGTCTGTGCCTGCGGTTGCTGACCGCATTGCATCTTTACAGCAAAATTTGAACGTTCTAAAGAATACCTTAGTTTCAGCACAGGAAAGATTCAAAAAGGCAGCAGACAGATTCCGGAAGCCGGCACCAACATACAAGGTGGGAGACATGGTCTGGTTCTCAACAAAAGGGAATATTTAGAGAGTTAGGGAGCACCACAACTGGGCAACTACCATAATTATGATGAACATATAAAGGGGTGCAGCTCAATGCATAGCAAAAACATCATGGAAAAACAACAAGAGAAAGAAAGCTATGCAAATAGGGCGCACGCCCAAAAAAATACAAACTGAATAGCAAAAAATACAAAAATAATTTATTAAAGAAAGAAACAAATGCACAAAAATAAAAACATATAAAATGCAACAACCACACTACTGGTCCCAAGATATTCATATATAAACAGCCCAAATATAAATGATATTAAACGACAGCAATAAAGACATGCCACAAGTGGATTGTTATACCATAGAAGTATATGCATGAATATATATACATACCTTTCCCAAAACAATATATGGGAAAGGCCTATAATATGGAAAAATAAGAACCCCCTGATACTTATATAGGTAAAATATGACTCAATATTTCAAATGGCCACAATATAACAATATCTATACAAATATAAACATATATGAGCATAAAGAGTCTGGGCGTCCCCAGACAACCTTGCAATAAATAAAGTGCCCTAATATAGAGAAAGAGACTAATACCATCAATGGGGTCCCAATAAGCGCATAAGAGAATAATATTAAAAAAATCCCCCCAAAAAAAATTTTTTTATGAGATATTAGCTAAGTAAAGAGATGCGACAAGCAAAGCAGCCAGGTGGGGAAATAAACCCACTCAGGTATAGAGAAGGCGTCCATAAAAATGGAAGTATGTGGCACAATGATGTAAAAAGATACAGGGGTTAAAGATAAATACCCAGAGTAGGTCATCCAGTATGTGGCATGGGTCGTCGGCAGTCAGTAGTCAAAGGTGGAAAAGGGCGAACCCGGGATACAGAGAGTGTGGGGGGAGCCCCACGCGTATCGCTGCTAGACTTCTTTTTGAAGTTTTCTATAGGGTAGCACACAATTTATTATAATTTTGGGCTGTGATACTAGTAAAACCTTATTTGGTTTTTCTTTTTTAATATGTCATATTGTCTGTTCTTTCAGTAGCGGTTTAGGTTTATCCAGCACGCAGTGAGTGGTCTGGGCCAAGTCTATTCTATATGGATTGGGAAACTCGTGAGGCTTCCTGGCAGGCCTGCTCTTCTAATATCTTTCAATCTCAGGATGTTCCAGTTGTCGGATCTGATTTCTCCAAAGTGACTGGTGACCTCACCACGGCGCACAAATCAGGCATCCGTTTATGGTGGAACATACGGAGCCTTGAGGAGTACGCCAGAACTACCATAATTCCACGTGGCCTTAGGGTCTCAATATTCCCCGCCTGGGAACCTTCACCTTCCTTTAAAATCACTTGGGAACAAGGCCTCATCCGGTGTTCCAATATTCTCATCTCTCTACTTCTCGAACATGATAAAGAGCTCCTTGTTTCCACCAAGGCGCAAATTAGAGAATTAGAATCCAAACTTACCACGTATGAAACCACTCAAGTGGCCGAATACAAATTGAGGCTGAAGGATATCTTAGACAAATTTGAGGCCGAGGTGATCGCCAAGAAACGTAAGAAATTCCAACGGGATCGTGGGGATTTCGATAACAACGCCGCATTTAAGTGGAGACATTCTGGCAACAGACGGCAGCCCAATAGACCAGTTCTGAATCAGTCCGCCAGCCTTACGGACGATCCCCCTTTGGGGGCTACAAGTTCGAGCGATTTTTTATCATCAGGGGGAAGCGATCTGGACGTAGGACGCGACGAGGGGGGAAGCACAAGGGTCTTAAGAAAAAGGACAAACGTCTACAAGGGGCCCAAATCCCCCTTTCATCGTCCATACAGACATCGACGTTAATGAACGCTTCCCCGTCATCTTTAGATATCCAGGCCTCCTTAACTACATCTGAACACCTACAGGTAATTAATCTTTCTGACTATTCCTTATCCGCTTCTGAGATTTCCATATTGCAAAAGGGCCTCACGTTTTCACCTACTAAAGCCCTTGACAAATTTGTTCTGGTCAAGGATTTATTTCTATTCTGCCGTAAACTAGTCTTGCAGGTTATCCATCATAAACCTGACATGGCGAGGAACTTAGACGTTGTGGAGGAACAGGCACTTCAGGATCTCCTGCATCTTTTACACGAGAGTGAGGACGGACAAGGTAGGAGGATTTTTCCATATAAAAATAAATCCGTATTCTCTCCATCATTTTCCTTGGTTCCCGCCGTTAAGATCTTTTACGAACTCGCCAAGAGGGACATTATGCTCTTGTCTCCCTCCTCAGGGGTTCCCAGTAACCTTACCCCATGTGAAAGGAGAGCTCTTACCTCACTCAAAAATAACAAGGATTTCGTTATAAAGGAGGCGGATAAGGGCGGGAATATTGTCCTATGGCCCGTCCATCTTTATGTAACAGAAGTACATAGACAGCTTAACAACAATAGGTTTTACACCAAGCTCCCTTCTGACCCTACGGAGACGTTTTCGGCCAAATATCATTCTTTGGTTAGCCAGGCCTTTGATTATGGTATCATTAACAAAAACACACAACAGTATTTGCAGGTGGAGTTCCCAGTTATCCCTACGTTTTACTTGCTCCCTAAGGTGCATAAATGCCTAACTGCACCCCCTGGACGCCCTATAGTGTCCAGTATAGGAAGCCTTTGCTAGAAGGCCAATGTTTATGTGGATTTTTTTCTACAACCTTTGGCCACATCTCTACCATCGTTCACTAGGGATTCGGCCCATTTCATTAGTGGGTGCCGCGAGGTGGTTTGCCCGGACCCAGTACTTTTGGTGACTTGCGATGTCGAATCGCTCTACTCAAACATCAGCCATTCTGATGGACTGCATGCAGTGGGGCATTTTCTCAGCAAACAGGACAACCCAGATCGTTTTCATGATTCCTTTTTGATTGATTTATTGCACTTTATTTTACATCACAATTATTTTTTATTTGACCGTACTTTCTTTCGGCAGATATCGGGTGTGGCCATGGGGGCGCGCTGCGCACCGGCTTTTGCGAACTTTTTTTAGGCTGGTGGAAGGAAACCTTCGTGTATTGCTCCAATTCCTTCAAAACATACATCCGGCATTGGCATCGCTTCCTCGACGATGTTTTCTTCCTATGGACAGGTACGGAGCAAGGGTGTCTTGACTTCCTCAATGAACTGAATAGTAACAACTTAAACATCGTCCTTACGCACTCTCTCTCTCCTGACTCAGTGACTTTTTTGGACTTAAAAGTCTGCATTCGAGACGAACGTCTGGTCACGGATCTGTATCGCAAATCCACCGCGACGAACAGCCTGCTCAGGTATGATAGCTTCCACCCTCTCCACACTAAAAGGGGTATTCCCATTGGCCAATTCCTAAGGATCCGTCGCAACTGCACCTTGGATGAGGACTTCCTAACACAGTCAAGGGCACTTACCTCTAGATTTAGGCAGCGGGGTTATCCTAAAAAGACCATCTCCCAGGCCTTTCAAAGGGCTTCGGGTATGAATCAGGACCTATTGATTTCTCCTAGTGCTCGCCATCAAGATAATAGTGTCCGTTTCATTACGGATTTTAATGATCAATGGGATCGGATAAGAGGTGTCCTAACATCCCATTGGGACATCCTTACCACTGACACACAAACCTCCACTCTTGTCACTCCCCGCCCTACCCTGACAGCTAAGAGGGCTCCAAACCTTGGGGATATCCTGACTAGGAGCCACTTTCTACGCCCTACCACCAGTTTGAATCGTGGCATACGCCTGAGAGGGTCATTCCCCTGTGGGGGATGCAGTGTCTGTCAATATGTTCCTGTTACCAGAGATCGGTTTATCAATCCTTTGGATTCAAAACCATACCGACTAACATCGTACATTAATTGCCGAACGGTCAATGTGATTTATGCCATCATCTGCCCATGTAATAAGGTGTATGTGGGCCAGACCTCCCAGGAATTCAGGAAGAGGGCACAGAAGCACCTGTCCACAATACATCTAGCGGCATCTGATACCAGAAAAGGCAGGATGGTGTCCCCAGTCGCTTCGCATTTTTTAATTGCTCATGGTGGCTCCTCGGCTCATATCTCATTCTTTGGTTTACAGAAAATCTTTCCTAACGCCAGAGGAGGAAACTTGAAGAAGCGGCTGTTGCAAACTGAGTCCCAGTGGATCTTCAATCTACGGAGTCTTTCCCCCACTGGACTCAATGAGGAATTGCTTTTCACAAGCTTCCTGGGATGATTTTACTGGACCCAGGCACCATGAATTGGACACTAATGGATGAGGACGAGGGACTATGAGTGGCTTTGGGACCTTCATAGGAATCTTGACCTTCAATATAAGAACACCGGTTCTCTCTCCCCCTCATGGACGCTGTATTCTTTGTGGACTCACGCTTTGCCCACCCGTTTTGGCTTTCCCCATATCTTATGCAACTATTTTCATGGGTTGTGTACCATGTTTGGCAACTCATACGTATATTACCTGTGCTATAAGAGGATTGGTTACCATATTTTGTCATGTTCTTTCATCATGTACCTGCTCATGTGGGGTGGGGGTCCCTTGTTCATAGAGACTTAGCTACTCCATTGGGGGCCTCGCTGTTCCCTTTATATTTGTCTGTATATATAACTTTATTATTTCTCTATTAAAATATTGTTTAAGCACTTTAGTATCACATTTTTGTATATATAGTGCATACACATACTTATATTTCTCATATATTTTTGTATGAATGTATGTGCATTTCTATGCTCGTTATGTCCATGGAATTGGATATTTATGGGTAGCTGTCATTGTAATCATTTTTACCACATTGTGGTCTCTGAAACCTCCTTTCCTTGCCCCCTTCTATTTGGGGTACTGTGTTAATTTGCTCATCTCGCATATGTGGTTTCCAATCTTATAGCATATATGTCCCACTTGGACATTGCCCTGTCCGATCAGTCCTGCTTTTCTACCTACTGTGCTGGCGCTGGATTATGGCATTGTATGCCATAATCTCGGGGCTGGGGGACGGCGCTGTGAGCCTTACTCTACGCATGCGTCTCATGTTTCAGTTTGTCATGGGCTTATTTAGCCTCTCAGCCATTGCATTAGCTCTATTTCGAGCGGTATGTTGTGCGCAGGCGCCCCTTTGACGTTCAATATCCAGTCCTGTGCGCAGGTGCGCACTTTTACTTTCACTTTCAGTGACCGCTTCGCATGGACGCCGGCGCACCTCCCCCTTCTGTCTATTAAGGTATGTGCGTGGGTTTTTTTTTTTTTTTTTGCCCACCTGCCAGAAATCATCTTAATCTATTCACCGCTACTTAAGACTTCCCTATTTGTCTCCTAGCACTTCCCCTGACGAAGCTGCGTCTAGCAGCGATACGCGTGGGGCTCCCCCCACACTCTCTGTATCCCGGGTTCGCCCTTTTCCACCTTTGACTACTGACTGCCGACGACCCATGCCACATACTGGATGACCTACTCTGGGTACTTATCTTTAACCCCTGTATCTTTTTACATCATTGTGCCACATACTTCCATTTTTATGGACGCCTTCTCTATACCTGAGTGGGTTTATTTCCCCACCTGGCTGCTTTGCTTGTCGCATCTCTTTACTTAGCTAATATCTCAAAAAATAATTTTGGGGGGGGGATTTTTTTTTATATTATTCTCTTATGCGCTTATTGGGGCCCCATTGATGATATTAGTCTCTTTCTCTATATTAGGGCACTTTATTTATTGCAAGGTTGTCTGGGGACGCCCAGACTCTTTATGCTCATATATGTTTATATTTGTATAGATATTGTTATATTGTGGCCATTTGAAATATTGAGTCATATTTTACCTATATAGGTATCAGGGGGTTCTTATTTTTCCATATTATAGGCCTTTCCCATATATTGTTTTGGGAAAGGTATGTATATATATTCATGCATATACTTCTATGGTATAACAATCCAATTGTGGCATGTCTTTATTGCTGTCGTTTAATATCATTTATATTTGGGCTGTTTATATATGAATATCTTGGGACCAGTAGTGTGGTTGTTGTATTTTATATGTTTTTATTTTTGTGCATTTGTTTCTTTCTTTAATAAATTATTTTTGTATTTTTTGCTATTCAGTTTGTATTTTTTTGGGCGTGCGCCCTATTTGCATAGCTTTCTTTCTCTTGTTGTTTTTCCATGGTTCTCAACAAAAAACTTGAAACTCAGAATTCCGACTTCCAAGTTGGGGCAAAAATTTGTTGGCCCATATAAGATCAGCGGTATTGTGAGTCCTGTAGCCTGTCAACTCAAGCTGCCTAACTCTCTAAGAATTCATCCTGTTTTCCATGTTTCCCTGCTTAAACCAGCAGTGCCTAATTCTTTTCCCGGACGCACCTCCGCTCCTCCTGATCCAGTCCTCATTGACGGGCAAGCGGAATTCGTCGTGGAAAAAATCTTGGATTCATGGATTCATAGGAGACGTCTTCAGTATCTGGTGAAATGGATACTCGGCTGAAGAAAATTCCTGGGAACCTCTGGAGAACATCCATGTTCCCCATCTGATCAGAATGTTTCACAGCAGATACCCCAATAAGCCAGACTTGAGATCGTCCAGAGGACTTCTTTTAGAAGGGAGTAATGTAAGGACTTGGACTGTATATCTGTTTCTGGTTGCTGTTTGCCCTCAGTTCAGTTACTTTTGCCCTTACCTAAGATGGAGTCATTGGCCTCACGGGGGGCCATCTTGTTTCCTGTCAGATATTCCTTGTTCCTGTCTGTGGTGTATTTAAGGGAGCTCTGTATATGTACTCATTGCTTGAGTATCTTGTTCCTGACTTGTGATCAAGCTGGAAGAACTGCTATCTTGCTGGTTTCTTCGTTACTTTGGGATACCCCATCTGTCTCTGGTTCTACATCTCTTCATTGCAAAGACTTGTTTCCCTGGATCTGCTCTGCACTCGTCTCTGCCGCTGGACTGCTCCCTGCTAGGAGGCCTGGTCTGGTCTCCAGGTCTCTGGACCTGACATACTTGGACTTCCACGGTCTGTACACGTGTTTACTGCTTATCCAGCTCTGTCTGCTACTAACCTGCTGTGTCATAGCTGTTTACCTGCATATCATTATAAATATTCTTGAACTCTTAATCTATTGTCTCTCGGCCTCTTTTCTGACCCATGATACTGATCTCCACAGCACTTAGCACTAAGTTTATTACAATAGTAGAACCAAAAACACTCAGTCTAAAAAAAAAATCACAGTAATCCGCAAGTTGTAGTAAAAAGATGTAAAAAACAGGGTATTTGGTTGATACTTTTTTTGCAAAAAATGTATACTAAGCTGCTCCACCAAACGTCAAGGTATACCCATACCCATATCAGAGCAGTCCTAACTGATGTATGCAATCCCTATCTGATGTATTTAAAAACCTGATCATCTGTATATTACCTGTGTGAACAGGGTTCAGAGAGGAAAAGTCCATGTGGACATGCTGAGTGGAACAGCTTTTGTGCAGATAGCCCAAGAGGAGTGGTGGGTAACTGTTATGATCTGGTGGCCTTGGAGCAGCATGAGACGTACTCTGGAGAAGGTGGTCCCTGTACTGACTGCAAACCCTGAACCTAACAGCGCAACTAAAAGTAGCCGTGGGGGGTACCTAACACTCCCTAGACCCCTCGGCACAGCCTAAGATCTAACTACCCCTAAAGACAGAAACAGGAAACCTATCTTGCCTCAGAGAAAATCCCCAAAGGATAGATAGCCCCCTACAAATATTGACTGTGAGAGGAGAGGGAAAAAACATACGCAGATATGAAATCAGATTTTAGCATAGGAGGCCATACTAGCTAAAAAGAAAGAATAGAACATAGTACTATGCGGTCAGTATAAAAACACTAGAAAATATCCACCGCAGAAAATACGGATCACCACATCTGACTAAAGACATGGGGGGGGGTATATCTGCATCTCCAGAGAAATAGCTAGGCTGCAAAAAATCCTTCACAGACCAAGCTGGACAAGACAAAAACATGAAAATGCACAGAACTATAAGGTACACTGCAGGTGGACAGCAAAAACAAAGCCAGGACTTATCTTTGTAGAAAAACACAGCAAACTGGAGAGACCAGCAGGGAAGTGAATCCTTCAAGAACAATGGACAACTGGCACTGACTGAAGGATCCTGCAAAGCTATATACCCCAGTCAGTCCTGCAATTAGTCGATACACATTTCCACTCCTGCAATCCAGGCACAACTGCATTACCCTCTACAACCACCGGAGGGAGCCCAAAAGCTGAATTCACAACAGGTAACTCCCTAGTCTTGAAGACACAAGGGAACAATTATGGAAACAGGAACACGTGGGCTACTTGCACAGTGAACAAGTCTGTAGGAACATGCTCACACACCACTAAGAAACTTGAAGACACAAAAGAGCATAGTAGAACCAAAAACACTCAGTTTAAAAAAAAATCACAGTAATCTGCAAGTGCTAGTAAAAAGATGTAAAAAACAGGGTATTTGGTTGATACGTTTTTTTTGCAAAAAATGTATACTAATCTGCTCCACCAAACGTCAAGGTATACCCATATCAGAGCAGTCCTAACTGATGTATGCAATCCCTATCTGATGTTTTTGGTTCTACTATGCTTTTTTGTGTCTTCAAGTTTCTTGGTGGTGTGTGAGCATGTAGCCCATGTGTTCTTTTGGGCACAGAATAGAGACTAAGTAGCGTAAAGGCACAGCCAGAACTCAAAAGTATACCAAGGAGGGGGGAGTGTGATAAGGGGGCACAGTTTAGAGTCTGGGCCCTATAGGGGGTACTCAGTGTGAGAGAACAGTGTAAAGAGGCGAGCTCTGTATGGAAAGGAGACGGTATGTACCATAAGAGGGACAGTGTGGAGGTCATATTTTGTGCAGGGAATATATTTATTCAGGGGCTCAGTATATTTTTATTCAGACGCATTATAATGACACTGCTCTCTTTAAGGGCATCATGTGGGGATGTGCTGCACCAGACGGAAGATGGAAGTCTGCAGAGACGGCGGTGTTTGAGAAAACTCATGGAGTCTGGACAAGATGAAGAAAAGAAAGAACGACTCCAGAGACAACATCATCTATAAGGTACCTGGATGTAAAAAAAATTGTGTGATACTAATTGTCAATTTTATTTATTAGGATAATTAAAGGGGTTGTGCAAATTGTGCTGAGTCTGCAGTCTTTTTATGTGACTGCACACTTCTGGATTCTCCCAGTGAGCACTGCACGATTCTCAGTTGTCGGCGATTTGCATACATGCGGTCACGTGCTGACTAGACATGCGTGGCTTCAATCAATAAAAATGAATTGAGCGAGGCAGGGCACATCTAGTCAGAATGTGGCCAGAAGTATACAAATCTCATACTTGTGCAAGGGAGAATCGTAAAAGTGAGCAGTGCATGCACTGTGATAATTCAGAAGCCTCTCCATTACTAAGCCATGGGCTTGATGTCACTGGACAATACAAATGACATCAACTCCACAAATAAGAACCCCAATTGTCACCGCTACAGGGCAAGTGGAAAGAGCCGGGCACGCATCTAACAGATGCGCCTATTCTGGGCGGCTGTGAGCCTCTACTTTTAGGCTGGGGGCCAATATCCATTGCTAACACTGACAGCTGAGGGTTGCAGCCCGCAGCTGTCAGTTTTGCCTGGCTGCTTATCAAAAATACAGGGGAACCCATGCCATTTTTTTAATTTATTCATTTATAGTGCAGGTGGCCGCTGATGAATACTCCCATCAGCCACTGAGTATCAAATATACCAGCTTCATTTTAGTGACTGACCTCAGTCACAATCACCACAATTACCCCCATACAAGGATCAATATAAAACAAGAGGACAAATGGAAGTTTATAGAAAAATACAAACTAAATTTTATTAACAATACTACCATATAAAAATTCACACCGCCATCACATGATGGTAGTGCATAGGGTTGAGCGACCTTGACCTTTTTAGAGTCGAGTCGTGTTTCGCGAAACCCGACTATCTTAGAAGTCGAGTCGAGTGGAATCGGCCGATTATGGCGAAAAGTCGGGTATCGCCCGAAACACGAAACCCAATGCAAGTCAATGGGGGAGCATAGTCGGCAGTGAGTGGAGGCCAGGAAAACACCTACACTGCCCATTTTAATGGCAAAAACATCCATTCTTGTTACAGAAGCTTGTCAATCGTAATTTAGCTTATAATAATTGGAAGGCATTTGAAATTGGGGGTCATTTGGCTAAAGTTGTGGGGGGTAGGGCTGGTTCAAGTAATTAGTGGGCCCAGTAAATCTGGACCACGTCACGGCAGTGGAGCAGGGAGAGGTAAGTATTTCAACTTTGCAAGTGCTGTGATCCTGAGCAAGCAGGGGGGGCCCACTCGTTGGCATTGGCACTGGCACAGGGCCCCTCAAAGTACAGCGGTGTGTTTGCACGGCGGGGGCGCCTCCCACTGGCAGCAACACTTTTGCGTACTATGAGAGGCCCTGTGCCAGTGACGTCGCCAACTAGTATTCCTCCCCCCACCTGATGAAGGAACCTGCACTTTCATCTGCACCTTCCTCTTTGTCCCCGTGTAAGGTGGTATGGTATGTGGGAAGAGGAACCTGACTTTCAGCATGGTCACAATCTTGCTGTGTAGCGTGCACGGGGAATTTTGCGTCATGGGTCAATGTACCAGCAGACTCATCTATCACTGGCTGGGCAATGGGCAGGATGAGGAGGAAACACAGATATAGGCCCAAAGAATAAAGTTGGCTAAATGCAGTTCAAAATTGGTAACACAGGACTAACCAGGGGGCATTGCAGTGGAGGACAACTGGAATGAGAGGCTGACATAGAGAGTAGGCCCAAATCAGTAAGTAGTCGAAATGCAGTTCAAAATTGGCAACCATAGTAAACAGGTGGCACAGCTTTGTTCAGTGGAGGAGAACAGCAAGGAGTGGCAGACACCGATAGTAGGCCCCAAACCAACTAGTACGCCAAATGCAGTTGTTCCATTTAACCACAATTTAATGAGAGCCTGAAGATAGAAGTTCAGGAAAGGCAACCTGGAGAACACCTTGGAGTGTAACACACCATCTCTCTACACCCCATACCAAATTTGTAGGCCTAATGCAGTGTAGTTTTCAACAACTACTAAACGAGAGTCGGTAGATCGAAGCAATGTGGATGAAACCTGGGGAACACCTTGGAGTGTAACACACCGTCTCTCTACACCCCATACCCAATTTGTAGGCCTAATGCAGTGTAGTTTTCTACAACTACTAAACGAGAGTCGGAAGACCGAAGCAATGTGGACGAAACCTGGGGAACACCTTGGAGTGGAACACACCATCTCTCTACACCCCATACCCAATTTGTAGGCCTAATGCAGTGTAGTTTCCAACAACTACTAAACGAGAGCATGAAGATCGAAGCAATGGACAGGAAACCTGGGGAACACCTTGGAGTGGAACACACCATCTCTCTACACCCCATACCCAATTTGTAGGCCTAATGCAGTGTAGTTTCCAACAACTACTAAACGAGAGCATGAAGATCGAAGCAATGGAGAGGAAACCTGGGGAACACCTTGGAGTGGAACACACCATCTCTCTACACCCCATACCCAATTTGTAGGCCTAATGCAGCGTAGTTTCCAACAACTACTAAACGAGAGCCAGAAGATCGAAGCTCAGGAAAGGCAACCTGGAGAACACCTTGGAGTGGAACACACCATCTCTCTACACCCCATACCCAATTTGTAGGCCTAATGCAGCGTAGTTTCCAACAACTACTAAACGAGAGCATGAAGATCGAAGCAATGGAGAGGAAACCTGGGGAACACCTTGGAGTGTAACACACCATCTCTCTACACCCCATACCCAATTTGTAGGCCTAATGCAGTGTAGTTTCCAACAACTACTAAATGAAAGCCGGAAGATCGAAGCTCAGGAAAGGCAACCTGGAGAACACCTTGGAGTGGGACACACCATCTCTCTACACCCCATACCCAATTTGTAGGCCTAATGCAGCGTAGTTTCCAACAACTACTAAACGAGAGCATGAAGATCGAAGCAATGGAGAGGAAACCTGGGGAACACCTTGGAGTGTAACACACCATCTCTCTACACCCCATACCCAATTTGTAGGCCTAATGCAGTGTAGTTTCCAACAACTACTAAACGAGAGCATGAAGATCGAAGCTCAGGAAAGGCAACCTGGAGAACACCTTGGAGTGGAACACACCATCTCTCTACACCCCATACCCAATTTGTAGGCCTAATGCAGCGTAGTTTCCAACAACTACTAAACGAGAGCATGAAGATCGAAGCAATGGAGAGGAAACCTGGGGAACACCTTGGAGTGTAACACACCATCACTCTACACCCCATACCCAATTTGTAGGCCTAATGCAGTGTAGTTTCCAACAACTACTAAACGAGAGCCGGAAGATCGAAGCTCAGGAAAGGCAACCTGGAGAACACCTTGGAGTGGAACACACCATCTCTCTACACCCCATACCCAATTTGTAGGCCTAATGCAGTGTAGTTTCCAACAACTACTAAATGAGAGCATGAAGATCGAAGCAATGGAGAGGAAACCTGGGGAACACCTTGGAGTGTAACACACCATCTCTCTACACCCCATACCCAATTTGTAGGCCTAATGCAGTGTAGTTTCCAACAACTACTAAACGAGAGCCAGAAGATCGAAGCTCAGGAAAGGCAACCTGGAGAACACCTTGGAGTGGAACACACCATCTCTCTACACCCCATACCCAATTTGTAGGCCTAATGCAGCGTAGTTTCCAACAACTACTAAACGAGAGCATGAAGATCGAAGCAATGGAGAAGAAACCTGGGGAACACCTTGGAGTGTAACACACCATCTCTCTACACCCCATACCCAATTTGTAGGCCTAATGCAGTGTAGTTTCCAACAACTACTAAATGAGAGCCGGAAGATCGAAGCTCAGGAAAGGCAACCTGGAGAACACCTTGGAGTGGAACACACCATCTCTCTACACCCCATACCCAAATTGTAGGCCTAATGCAGTGTAGTTTCCAACAACTACTAAACGAGAGCATGAAGATCGAAGCATTGGCGAGGAAACCTGGGGAACACCTTGGAGTGTAACACACCATCTCTCTACACCCCATACCCAATTTGAAGGCCTAATGCAGTGTAGTTTCCAACAACTACTAAACGAGAGCATGAAGATCGAAGCATTGGCGAGGAAACCTGGGGAACACCTTGGAGTGGAACACACCATCTCTCTACACCCCATACCTAATTTGTAGGCCTAATGCAGTGTAGTTTCCAACAACTAGTAAACGAGAGCATGAAGATCGAAGCAATGGAGAGGAAACCTGGGGAACACCTTGGAGTGTAACACACCATCTCTCTACACCCCATACCCAATTTGTAGGCCTAATGCAGTGTAGTTTCCAACAACTACTAAACGAGAGCATGAAGATCGAAGCAATGGAGAGGAAACCTGGGGAACACCTTGGAGTGGAACACACCATCTCTCTACACCCCATACCCAATTTGTAGGCCTAATGCAGTGTAGTTTCCAACAACTACTAGACGAGAGCCGGAAGATCGAAGCTCAGGAAAGGCAACCTGGAGAACACCTTGGAGTGGAACACACCATCTCTCTACACTCCATACCCAATTTGTAGGCCTAATGCAGCGTAGTTTCCAACAACTACTAAACGAGAGCATGAAGATCAAAGCAATGGAGAGGAAACCTGGGGAACACCTTGGAGTGTAACACACCTTCTCTCTACACCCCATACCCAATTTGTAGGCCTAATGCAGTGTAGTTTCCAACAACTACTAAATGAGAGCCGGAAGATCGAAGCTCAGGAAAGGCAACCTGGAGAACACCTTGGAGTGGAACACACCATCTCTCTACACCCCATACCCAATTTGTAGGCCTAATGCAGCGTAGTTTCCAACAACTACTAAACGAGAGCATGAAGATCGAAGCAATGGAGAGGAAACCTGGGGAACACCTTGGAGTGTAACACACCATCTCTCTACACCCCATACCCAATTTGTAGGCCTAATGCAGTGTAGTTTCCAACAACTACTAAACGAGAGCCGGAAGATCGAAGCTCAGGAAAGGCAACCTGGAGAACACCTTGGAGTGGAACATACCCAATTTGTAGGCCTAATGCAGTGTAGTTTCCAACAACTACTAAACGAGAGCATGAAGATCGAAGCATTGGCGAGGAAACCTGGGGAACACCTTGGAGTGGAACACACCATCTCTCTACACCCCATATCCAATTTGTAGGCCTAATGCAGTGTAGTTTCCAACAACTACTAAATGAGAGCATGAAGATCGAAGCATTGGCGAGGAAAGCCTGGGGAACACCTTGTAGTGGAACACACCATCTCTCTACACCCCATACCCAATTTGTAGGCCTAATGCAGTGTAGTTTCCAACAACTAGTAAACGAGAGCATGAAGATCGAAGCAATGGAGAGGAAACCTGGGGAACACCTTGGAGTGTAACACACCATCTCTCTACACCCCATACCCAATTTGTAGGCCTAATGCAGTGTAGTTTCCAACAACTACTAAACGAGAGCATGAAGATCGAAGCATTGGCGAGGAAACCTGGGGAACACCTTGGAGTGGAACACACCATCTCTCTACACCCCATACCCAATTTGTAGGCCTAATGCAGTGTAGTTTCCAACAACTACTAAACGAGAGCATGAAGATCGCAGCAATGGAGAGGAAACCTGGGGAACACCTTGGAGTGGAACACACCATCTCTCTACACCCCATACCCAATTTGTAGGCCTAATGCAGTGTAGTTTCCAACAACTACTAAACGAGAGCATGAAGATCGAAGCAATGGAGAGGAAACCTGGGGAACACCTTGGAGTGGAACACACCATCTCTCTACACCCCATACCCAATTTGTAGGCCTAATGCAGTGTAGTTTCCAACAACTACTAAACGAGAGCCGGAAGATCGAAGCTCAGGAAAGGCAACCTGGAGAACACCTTGGAGTGGAACACACCATCTCTCTACACTCCATACCCAATTTGTAGGCCTAATGCAGCGTAGTTTCCAACAACTACTAAACGAGAGCATGAAGATCGAAGCAATGGAGAGGAAACCTGGGGAACACCTTGGAGTGTAACACACCTTCTCTCTACACCCCATACCCAATTTGTAGGCCTAATGCAGTGTAGTTTCCAACAACTACTAAACGAGAGCCGGAAGATCGAAGCTCAGGAAAGGCAACCTGGAGAACACCTTGGAGTGGAACACACCATCTCTCTACACCCCATACCCAATTTGTAGGCCTAATGCAGCATAGTTTCCAACAACTACTAAACGAGAGCATGAAGATCGAAGCAATGGAGAGGAAACCTGGGGAACACGTTGGAGTGTAACACACCATCTCTCTACACCCCATACCCAATTTGTAGGCCTAATGCAGTGTAGTTTCCAACAACTACTAAACGAGAGCATGAAGATCGAAGCATTGGCGAGGAAACCTGGGGAACACCTTGGAGTGGAACACACCATCTCTCTACACCCCATACCCAATTTGTAGGCCTAATGCAGTGTAGTTTCCAACAACTACTAAATGAGAGCATGAAGATCGAAGCATTGGCGAGGAAACCTGGGGAACACCTTGTAGTGGAACACACCATCTCTCTACACCCCATACCCAATTTGTAGGCCTAATGCAGTGTAGTTTCCAACAACTAGTAAACGAGAGCATGAAGATCGAAGCAATGGAGAGGAAACCTGGGGAACACCTTGGAGTGTAACACACCATCTCTCTACACCCCATACCCAATTTGTAGGCCTAATGCAGTGTAGTTTCCAACAACTACTAAACGAGAGCATGAAGATCGAAGCATTGGCGAGGAAACCTGGGGAACACCTTGGAGTGGAACACACCATCTCTCTACACCCCATACCCAATTTGTAGGCCTAATGCAGTGTAGTTTCCAACAACTACTAAACGAGAGCATGAAGATCGCAGCAATGGAGAGGAAACCTGGGGAACACCTTGGAGTGGAACACACCATCTCTCTACATCCCATACCCAATATGTAGGCCTAATGCAGTGTAGTTTCCAACAACTACTAAACGAGAGCATGAAGATCGAAGCAATGGAGAGGAAACCTGGGGAACACCTTGGAGTGGAACACACCATCTCTCTACACCCCATACCCAATTTGTAGGCCTAATGCAGTATAGTTTCCAACAACTACTAAACGAGAGCATGAAGATCGAAGCAATGGAGAGGAAACCTGGGGAACACCTTGGAGTGGAACACACCATCTCTCTACACCCCATACCCAATTTGTAGGCCTAATGCAGTGTAGTTTCCAACAACTACTAAACGAGAGCATGAAGATCGAAGCAATGGAGAGGAAACCTGGGGAACACCTTGGAGTGGAACACACCATCTCTCTACACCCCATACCCAATTTGTAGGCCTAATGCAGTGTAGTTTCCAACAACTACTAAACGAGAGCATTAAGATCGAAGCAATGGCGAGGAAACCTGGGGCACACCTTGGGGAGGCAGACACCGTTAGTAGGCCCTACCAAAGTTGTACCCCCAATGCAGTTTTAAAATTCCTAGAGGCTGAAAACAAGACTATTGACGCTCAGCTTTTTTCAAAGGAACACAGCTGAATTGAGTGGCGCAGACAGACACAGGTAGTAGGACTTAAACCAAAAATGTGGCTCACTGCAGCTTAAAAAAGTTACATGGGTACACAAGCAGCAGTGCTCTGGGCAGTGGAGGACAATTTCAATAGTGGACCGCAGACAGACTTTGTGCGCCTACTATTAACCCCTTCATGACCCAGCCTATTTTGATCTTAAAGACCTTGCCGTTTTTTGCAATTCTGACCAGTGTCCCTTTATGAGGTAATAACTCAGGAACGTTTCAACGGATCCTAGCGGTTCTGAGATTGTTTTTTCGTGACATATTGGGCTTCATGTTAGTGGTAAATTTAGGTCAATAAATTCTGCGTTTATTTGTGATAAAAACGGAAATTTGGCGAAAATTTTGAAAATTTCGCAATTTTCACATTTTGAATTTTTATTCTGTTAAACCAGAGAGAGATATGTGACACAAAATAGTTAATAAATAACATTTCCCACATGTTTACTTTACATCAGCACAATTTTGGAAACAAAATTTTTTTTTGTTAGGAAGTTATAAGGGTTAAAATTTGACCAGCGATTTGTCATTTTTACAACGAAATTTACAAAACCATTTTTTTTAGGGACCACCTCACGTTTCAAGTCAGTTTGAGGGGTCTATATGGCTGAAAATACCCAAAAGTGACACCATTCTAAAAACTGCACCCCTCAAGGTACTCAAAACCACATTCAAGAAGTTTATTAACCCTTCAGGTGCTTCACAGCAGCAGAAGCAACATGGAAGGAAAAAATGAACATTTAACTTTTTAGTCACAAAAATTATCTTTTAGCAACAATTTTTTTATTTTCCCAATGGTAAAAGGAGAAACTGAACCACGAAAGTTGTTGTCCAATTTGTCCTGAGTACGCTGATACCTCATATGTGGGGGTAAACCACTGTTTGGGTGCACGGCAGGGCTTGGAAGGGAAGGAGCGCCATTTGACTTTTTGAATCAAAAATTGGCTCCACTCTTTAGCGGACACCATGTCACGTTTGGAGAGCACCCGTGTGCCTAAAAATTGGAGCTCCCCCACAAGTGACCCCATTTTGGAAACTAGACGCCCCAAGGAACTTATCTAGATGCATAGTGAGCACTTTGAACCACCAGGTGCTTCACAAATTGATCCGTAAAAATGAAAAAGTACTTTTTTTTCACAAAAAAATTCTTTTAGCCTCAATTTTTTCATTTTCACATGGGCAACAGGATAAAATGGATCCTAAAATGTGTTGGGCAATTTCTCCTGAGTACACCAATACCTCACATGTGGGGGTAAACCACTGTTTGGGCACATGGTAAGGCTCGGAAGGGAAGGAGCGCCATTTGACTTTTTGAATGAAAAATTATTTCCATCGTTAGCGGACACCATGTCGCGTTTGGATAGCTCCTGTGTGCCTAAACATTGGCGCTCCCCCACAAGTGACCCCATTTTGGAAACTAGACCCCCCAAGGAACTTATTTAGATGCCTAGTGAGCACTTTAAACCCTCAGGTGCTTCACAAATTGATCTGTAAAAATGAAAAAGTACTTTTTTTTCACAAAAAAATTCTTTTTGCCTCAATTTTTTCATTTTCACATGGGCAGTAGGATAAAATGGATCATAAAATTTGTTGGGCAATTTCTCCCGAGTACGCCGATACCTCATATGTGGGGGTAAACCACTGTTTGGGCACTCGGCAGGGCTCGGAAGGGAAGGCGCGCCATTTGACTTTTTGAATGGAAAATTAGCTCCAATTGTTAGCGGACACCATGCCGCGTTTGGAGAGCCCCTGTGTGCCTAAACATTGGAGCTCCCCCACAAGTGACCCCATTTTGGAAACTAGACCCCCCAAGGAACTTATCTAGATGCATATTGAGCACTTTAAACCCCCAGGTGCTTCACAGAAGTTTATAACGCAGAGCCATGAAAATAAAAAATAATTTTTCTTTCCTCAAAAATGATTTTTTAGCCTGGAATTTCCTATTTTGCCAAGGATAATAGGAGAAATTGGACCCCAAATATTGTTGTCCAGTTTGTCCTGAGTACGCTGATACCCCATATGTGGGGGTAAACCACTGTTTGGGCGCACGGCAGGGCTCGGAAGGGATGGCACGCCATTTGGCTTTTTAAATGGAAAATTAGCTCCAATCATTAGCGGATACCATGTCACGTTTGGAGAGCCCCTGTGTGCCTAAACATTGGAGATCCCCCAGAAATGACCCCATTTTGGAAATTAGACCCCAAAAGGAACTAATCTAGATGTGTGGTGAGGACTTTGAACCCCCAAGTGCTTCACAGAAGTTTATAACGCAGAGCCATGAAAATAAAATAAAAAAATTATTTTCTCAAAAATGATCTTTTAGCCTGCAATTTTTTATTTTCCCAAGGGTAACAGGAGAAATTTGACCCCAAAAGTTGTTGTCCAGTTTCTTCTGAGTACGCTGATACCCCATATGTGGGGGTAAATCACTGTTTGGGCACATGCCGGGGCTCGGAAGTGAAGTAGTGACATTTTGAAATGCAGACTTTGATGGAATGCTCTGTGGGCGTCACATTGCGTTTGCAGAGCCCCTGATGTGGCTTAACAGTAGAAACCCCCCACAAGTGACCCCATTTTGGAAACTAGACCCCCAAAGGAACTTATCTAGATGTGTGGTGAGCACTTTGAACCCCCAAGTGCTTCATAGAAGTTTATAATGCAGAGCCGTGAAAATAATAAATACGTTTTCTTTCCTCAAAAATAATTATTTAGCCCAGAATTTTTTAATTTTCCCAAGGGTTACAGGAGAAATTGGACCCCATAAGTTGTTGTCCAGTTTCTCCTGAGTACGCTGATACCCCATATGTGGGGGTAAACCACTGTTTGGGCACATGCCGAGGCTCGGAAGTGAAGTAGTGACGTTTTGAAATGCAGACTTTGATGGAATGCTCTGCGGGCGTCACGTTGCGTTTGCAGAGCCCCTGATGTGCCTAAACAGTAGAAACCCCCCACAAGTGACCCCATTTTGTAAACTAGACCCCGAAAGGAACTTATCTAGATGTGTGGTGAGCACTTTGAACCCCCAAGTGCTTCATAGAAGTTTATAATGCTATGCCGTGAAAATAATAAATACGTTTTCTTTCCTCAAAAATAATTATTTAGCCCAGAAATTTTTATTTTCCCAAGGGTAACAGGAGAAATTGGACCCCAATATTTGTTGTCCAGTTTCTCCTGAGTACGCTGATACCCCATGTGTGGGGGTAAACCACTGTTTGGGCACACGTCGGGGCTCAGAAGGGAAGTAGTGACTTTTGAAATGCAGACTTTGATGGAATGGTCTGCGGGCGTCACATTGCGTTTGCAGAGCCCCTGGTGTGCCTAAACAGTAGAAACCCCCCACAAGTGACCACATTTTAGAAACTAGACCCCCAAGGAACTTATCTAGATATGTGGTGAGCACTTTGAACCCCCAAGTGCTTCACAGACGTTTACAACGCAGAGCCGTGAAAATAAAAAATCATTTTTCTTTCCTCAAAAATTATGTTTTAGCAAGCATTTTTTTAGATTCACAAGGGTAACAGGAGAAATTGGACCCCAGTAATTGTTGCGCAGTTTATCCTGAGTACACTGATACTCCATATGTGGGGGTAAACCACTGTTTGGGCACACGTCAGGGCTCGGAAGTGAGGGAGCACCATTTGACTTTTTGAATACGAGATTGGCTGGAATCAATGGTGGCGCCATGTTGCGTTTGGAGACCCCTGATGTGCCTAAACAGTGGTAACCCCTCAATTCTACCTCCAACACTAACCCCAACACACCCCTAACCCTAATCCCAACTGTAGCCATAACCCTAATCACAACCTTAACCACAACCCTAATTCCAACCCTAACCCTAAGGCTATGTGCCCACGTTGCGGATTCGTGTGAGATATTTCCGCACCATTTTTGAAAAATCCGCGGGTAAAAGGCACTGCGTTTTACCTGCGGATTTTCCGCGGATTTCCAGTGTTTTTTGTGTGGATTTCACCTGCGGATTCCTATTGAGGAACAGGTGTAAAACGCCGCGGAATCCGCACAAAGAATTGACATGCTGCGGAAAATACAACGCAGCGTTTCCGCGCGGTATTTTCTGCACCATGGGCACAGCGGATTTGGTTTTTCATATGTTTACATGGTACTGTAAACCTGATGGAATACTGCTGCGAATCCGCAGCGGCCAATCCGCAGCCAAATCCGCACCGTGTGCACATAGCCTAATTCTAAAGGTATGTGCACACTGCGGAAAACGCTGCAGATCCGCAGCAGTTTCCCATGAGTTTACAGTTCAATGTAAACCTATGGGAACCAAAAATCGCTGTACACATTCTGCGGAAAAACTGCACGGAAACGCAGCGGTTTACATTCCGCAGCATGTCACTTCTGTTTGCTCAAATAGAAAATCGCAATTGTAAAACCGCAGTGAAATGCGCAGAAAAAAACGCGGTAAATCCGCCATAAATCCGCAGCGGTTTAGCACTGCGGATTTATCAAGTCCGCAGCGGAAAAATCCGCAGAGGACCAGAATACGTGTGCACATACCGAAACCCTAACCCTACCCCTAACCCTACCCCTAACCCTACCCCTAGCCCTAACCCTAGCCCTACCCCTAACCCTAACCCTACCCCTAACCCTAACCCAAGCCCTACCCCTAGCCCTACCCCTAACCCTACCCCTAACCCTACCCCTAACCCTAACCCTATTCTAACATTAGTGGAAAAAAAAAATTTCTTTATTTTTTTATTGTCCCTACCTATGGGGGTGACAAAGGGGGGGGGTCATTTATTATTTTTTTTATTTTGATCACTGAGATATAATCTATCTCAGTGATCAAAATGCACTTTGGAACGAATCTGCCGGCCGGCAGATTCGGCGGGCGCACTGCGCATGCGCCCTCCATTTTGGAAGATGGCGGCGCCCAGGGAGAAGACGGACGGGACCCCTGCAGGATCGGTAAGTATGATGGGGTGGAGGGGGACCACGGGGGGGGGATCGGAGCATGGGGGGGGAATCGGAGCGCGGCAGGCGTGGAACGGAGCACGGGGGGCGTGGAACGGAGCACGGGGGGGCTGGAACGGAGCACGGGGGGTGGAACGGAGCACGGGGGGGTGGATCGGAATGCAGGGGGGGTGATTGGAGCACGGGGGGGTGATTGGAGCATGGGGGGAGCGGACAAGAGCACGGGGGGGAGCGGAGCACTGGATGGAGGGGGGCCGGAGCAGTGTACCGGCCAGATCGGGGGGCTGGGGGGGCGATCAGTGGGGTGGGGTGGGGGCACATTAGTATTTCCAGCCATGGCCGATGATATTGCAGCATCGGCCATGGCTGGATTGTAATATTTCACCCGTTATAATAGGTGAAATATTACAAATCGCTCTGATTGGCAGTTTCACTTTCAACAGCCAATCAGAGCGATCGTAGTCACGAGGGGGTGAAGCCACCCCCCCTGGGCTAAACTACCACTCCCCCTGTCCCTGCAGATCGGGTGAAATGGGAGTTAACCCTTTCACCCGATCTGCAGGGACGCGATCTTTCCATGACGCCACATAGGCGTCATGGGTCGGATTGGCACCGACTTTCATGACGCCTACGTGGCGTCATGGGTCGGGAAGGGGTTAAAAAAAGGATGCTCTATGCAATTAAAAATAGGTTCCAGGGGTCCACGGGCAGCAGTGGTGTGGTCAGTGGACGAGTATTGGAAGGAGGGACCGCAGACAGGCGTAGTAGGCCTAACATAACAAAATTAGGCTGTAGACACTGTAAAATTGGTTCCAGGGGTACACGGGCAGCAGTGGTGTGGTCAGCGGAGGAAAATTGGAATTAGGGACTGCAGACAGACTTTGTAGGCTGTCCCCTGTGGACCATGCGTCCAACACATTAACCCAGTGCGCCGTAATGGACACGTAACTTTTTGTGGACATGCCTACTGGTCCATGCGTCTCTTGTCAGGTGCACCTTTCTACTGTTTGATTGCCTGAGTGCTATGACAATGCAGACTTTTTCATGCCGCTGGAGGGCTGGGATGGCTTTTCTCGCAAAAGAAATGTCGACTGGGTAGCTTGAACCGTTGCACAGCGTAGTTCATCTGGGCTTTCTAAATATAAAACAAAGAAAAAAAGGAGGCTACATGCACTTTCAGCTGGGTTCCAGGGGTACACGGCCAGCATTGGTCTGGTCAGTGGAGAACTATTGGAAGGAAGGACCGCAGACAGGCTTCGAAGGCCTAACATAATAACAGATGGCTGTAGGCAATTTTAAATTGGTTCCAGGGGTACACGGGCAGCAGTGGTGTGGTCAGTGGAGGCCTAGTGGAAGGAGTGACCGCAGGCAGGCATCGAAGGCCTAACATAATACCAGATGGCTGTAGGCAATTTTAAATTGGTTCCATGGGTACACGGGCAGCAGTGGTGTGGTCAGTGGAGGCCTAGTGGAAGGAGTGACCGCAAACAGGCATCGAAGGCCTAACATAATAACAGATGGCTGTAGGCAATTTTAAATTGGTTCCAGGGGTACATGGGCAGCAGTGGCCTGGTCAGTGTAGTAGTAGTAGAAAGAACGGACCGCAGACAGGCTTCGAAGGCCTAACATAATAAAATTGGGCTGGCTGTAGGCAATTTTAAATTGGTTCCAGGGGTACACGGGCAGCAGTGGTGTGGTCAGTGGAGGCCTAGTGGAAGGAGTGACCGCAAACAGGCATCGAAGGCCTAACATAATAACAGATGGCTGTAGGCAATTTTAAATTGGTTCCAGGGGAACACGGGCAGCAGTGGCCTGGTCAGTGTAGTAGTAGTAGAAAGAACGGACCGCAGACAGGCTTCAAAGGCCTAACATAATAAAATTGGGCTGGCTGTCGGCAATTTTAAATTGGTTCCAGGGGTACACGGGCAGCAGTGGTGTGGTCAGTGGAGGCCTAGTGGAAGGAGTGACCGCAGACAGGCATCGAAGGCCTAACATAATAACATATGGCTGTAGGCAATTTTAAATTGGTTCCAGGGGAACACGGGCAGCAGTGGCCTGGTCAGTGTAGTAGTAGTAGAAAGAACGGACCGCAGACAGGCTTTGAAGGCCTAACATAATAAAATTGGGCTGGCTGTCGGCAATTTTAAATTGGTTCCAGGGGTACACGGGCAGCAGTGGTGTGGTCAGTGGAGGCCTAGTGGAAGGAGTGACCGCAGACAGGCATCGAAGGCCTAACATAATAACATATGGCTGTAGGCAATTTTAAATTGGTTCCAGGGGAACACGGGCAGCAGTGGCCTGGTCAGTGTAGTAGTAGTAGAAAGAGCTGACCGCAGACAGGCATCGAAGGCCTAAAATAATAAAATTGGGCTGGCTGTAGGCAATTTTAAATTGGTTCCAGGGGTACACGGGCAGCAGTGGTGTGGTCAGTGGAGGCCTAGTGGAAGGAGTGACCGCAAACAGGCATCGAAGGCCTAACATAATAACAGATGGCTGTAGGCAATTTTAAATTGGTTCCAGGGGAACACGGGCAGCAGTGGCCTGGTCAGTGTAGTAGTAGTAGAAAGAACGGACCGCAGACAGGCTTCAAAGGCCTAACATAATAAATTTGGGCTGGCTGTCGGCAATTTTAAATTGGTTCCAGGGGTACACGGGCAGCAGTGGTGTGGTCAGTGGAGGCCTAGTGGAAGGAGGGACCGCAGACAGGCTTCGAAGGCCTAACATAAAAAAATAGGGCTGTTGGCAATTTTAAATTGGTTCCAGGGGAACACGGGCAGCAGTGGCCTGGTCAGTGTAGTAGTAGTAGAAAGAACGGACCGCAGACAGGCATCGAAGGCCTAAAATAAAAAAATTGAGCTGGCTGTAGGCAATTTTAAATTGGTTCCAGGGGTACACGGGCAGCAGTGGTGTGGTCAGTGAAGGCCTAGTGGAAGGAGTGACCGCAAACAGGCATCGAAGGCCTAACATAATAACCCATGGCTGTAGGCAATTTTAAATTGGTTCCAGGGGAACACGGGCAGCAGTGGCCTGGTCAGTGTAGTAGTAGTAGAAAGAACGGACCGCAGACAGGCATCGAAGGCCTAAAATAAAAAAATTGGGCTGGCTGTAGGCAATTTTAAATTGGTTCCAGGGGTACACGGGCAGCAGTGGTGTGGTCAGTGGAGGCCTAGTGGAAGGAGTGACCGCAAACAGGCATCGAAGGCCTAACATAATAACAGATGGCTGTAGGCAATTTTAAATTGGTTCCAGGGGAACACGGGCAGCAGTGGCCTGGTCAGTGTAGTAGTAGTAGAAAGAACGGACCACAGACAGGCTTCAAAGGCCTAACATAATAAAATTGGGCTGGCTGTCGGCAATTTTAAATTGGTTCCAGGGGTACACGGGCAGCAGTGGTGTGGTCAGTGGAGGCCTAGTGGAAGGAGGGACCGCAGACAGGCTTCGAAGGCCTAACATAAAAAAATAGGGCTGTTGGCAATTTAAAATTGGTTCCAGTGGTACAAGGGCAGCAGTACAATGGTCAGTGGAGGCCTAGTGGAAGGAGGGACCGCAGACAGGCTTCGAAGGCCTAACATAAAAAATAGGACTGTTGGCAATTTAAAATTGGTTCCAGTGGTACAAGGGCAACAGTACAATGGTCAGTGGAGGCCTAGTGGAAGGAGCGACCGCAGACAGGCTTCGAAGGCCTAACATAACAAAAATGTCAATACAATGGTATTGTCAGTGCCAGGCATTGAAGGATGTCAGCGCATAGACTAAACATTGGTGGAACTGTGAGAGATAATTTTGCAAGTGGTAGAGCACTGTTTGAGCTGGGGGGGGAACTGTCTTGTGGCCGGCGGTACAGGCCCAGGGCCCCTCATATTACAACGGTGTTTCTGACGTTGGGTGCGCACCACCACCGCCAGAGACACTTTATTGTACTATGAGGGACCCAGTGGCAGTGCCGTCGACCAAAAGCGGGCACACCCACCTCTTCAGACAAACAGCACTCTCACGGGTGCTGGCGCCATGTGGCGATACCACGGCCCCGTGTGGGGAGTTTGGCCATTTAGGGAGGTGTAAACATGTTGTATGCTGGACAATCAGGTGCAGAAAATTACGAGATTGGAAAAGTCATTCAGAATAGTCCACAGGCAAGACCTTTTCATAGGAAAGCTAGGTGTCAGCCGGGCAAGGTGGGGCAAAAGATTTCGAAATCCAGTTGTGGTTCATTTTAATGAAGGTTAGATCATCTACATTTTGGGTAGCCAGACGAGTCCTTTTTTCTGTTAGTATTGAACCTGCAGCACTGAATACTCTTTCTGATAGGACACTAGCTGCCGGGCAAGCAAGCTCCTGCAATGCATATTCTGCCAATTCTGGCCAGGTGTCTAATTTTGATGCCCAGTAATCAAATGGGAATGACGGTTGAGGGAGAACGTCGATAAGGGATGAAAAATAGTTTGTAACCATACTGGACAAATGTTGTCTCCTGTCACTTTGAATTGATGCTGCAGTACCTGTCCTGTCTGCGGTCATAGCAAAATCACTCCACAACCTGGTCAGAAAACCCCTCTGGCCAACGCCACTTCTGATTTCTGCCCCTCTAACACCTCTGGTCTGCTGGCCCCTGCAGCTCGTGTGAGAACGATCACGGGCGCTGTTTGCAGGGAATGCCAGAAGCAAACGGTCAACAAGAGTTGATTGTTTGGTTGCTAATATTATTTCCAAGTTGTCATGTGGCATTATATTTTGCAATTTGCCTTTATAGCGAGGATCAAGGAGGCAGGCCAACCAGTAATCGTCATCGTTCACCATTTTAGTAATGCGTGTGTCCCTTTTGAGGATACGTAAGGCATAATCCGCCATGTGGGCCAAAGTTCCAGTTCTCAAATCTGCGGTTGTGCTTGGTTGAGGGGCAGTTTCAGGCAAATCCACGTCACTTGTGTCCCTCCAAAAACCAGAACCCGGCCTTGCCGCGCCAACAATTTCCAGTGGCCCCGGAAAAGCTTCCTCATTAAAAATATAATCATCCCCATCATCCTCCTCGTCCTCCTCCTCCTCTTCGCCCGCTACCTCGTCCTGTACACTGCCCTGGCCAGACAATGGCTGACTGTCATCAAGGCTTTCCTCTTCCTCAGCTGCAGACGCCTGATCCTTTATGTGCGTCAAACTTTGCATCAGCAGACGCATTAGGGGGATGCTCATGCTTATTATGGCATTGTCTGCACTAACCAGCCGTGTGCATTCCTCAAAACACTGAAGGACTTGACACATGTCTTGAATCTTCGACCACTGCACACCTGACAACTCCATGTCTGCCATCCTACTGCCTGCCCGTGTATGTGTATCCTCCCACAAAAACATAACAGCCCGCCTCTGTTCGCACAGTCTCTGAAGCATGTGCAGTGTTGAGTTCCACCTTGTTGCAACGTCTATGATTAGGCGATGCTGGGGAAGGTTCAAAGAACGCTGATAGGTCTGCATACGGCTGGAGTGTACGGGCGAACGGCGGATATGTGAGCAAAGTCCACGCACTTTGAGGAGCAGGTCGGATAACCCCGGATAACTTTTCAGGAAGCACTGCACCACCAGGTTTAAGGTGTGAGCCAGGCAAGGAATGTGTTTCAGTTGGGAAAGGGAGATGGCAGCCATGAAATTCCTTCCGTTATCACTCACTACCTTGCCTGCCTCAAGATCTACAGTGCCCAGCCACGACTGCGTTTCTTTCTGCAAGAACTCGGACAGAACTTCCGCGGTGTGTCTGTTGTCGCCCAAACACTTCATAGCCAATACAGCCTGCTGACGTTTGCCAGTAGCTGCCCCATAATGGGAGACCTGGTGTGCAACAGTGGCAGCTGCGGATGGAGTGGTTGTGCGACTGCGGTCTGTGGACGAGCTCTCGCTTCTGCAGGAGGACGAGGAGGAGGAGGAGGGGGTGCGAACGGCTACAGCCAACTGTTTCCTAGACCGTGGGCTAGGCAGAACTGTCCCAAACTTGCTGTCCCCTGTGGACCCTGCATCCACAACATTCACCCAGTGTGCCGTGATGGACACGTAACGTCCCTGGCCATGCCTACTGGTCCATGCATCTGTTGTCAGGTGCACCTTTGTGCTCACAGATTGCCTGAGTGCATGGACGATGCGCTCTTTAACATGCTGGTGGAGGGCTGGGATGGCTTTTCTGGAAAAAAAAGTGTCGACTGGGTAGCTCGTTGCGTGGTACAGCGTAGTCCATCAGGGCTTTGAAAGCTTCGCTTTCAACTAACCGGTAGGGCATCATCTCTAACGAGATTAGTCTAGCTATGTGGGCGTTCAAACCCTGTGTACGCGGATGCGAGGCTAAGTACTTCCTTTTTCTAACCATAGTCTCATGTAGGGTGAGCTGGACTGGAGAGCTGGAGATCGTGGAACTAGCGGGGGTGCCGGTGACTTTGCGCTGATCAATTGGATGTTGTTTAAAAAAATGCCAGACTGCACTCTTTCTAGCATCGGATACCTTTTCAGGCATTGCAGACTGAGCTTTAACCGGATGGCCACGCTGTCCTCCAACAGGTTTTGGCTTTGCCACGCGTTTTGGGCAAGATACGGGCCCGGCAGATGGAACCTGTTGCGATGTTGATGCCTGCTGCGGCCCCTCCTCCTCCGCTTCAGAACTGCTGCCGCCTGCACCCTGTTCCCCCAATGGCTGCCAATCGGGGTCAAGAACTGGGTCATCTATTACCTCTTCTTGTAGCTCGTGTGTAACTTCATCTGTGTCACCGTGTCGGTCGGTGGTATAGCGTTCGTGATGGGGCAACATAGTCTCATCAGGGTCTGATTCTTGATCATTACCCTGCGAGGGCAATGTTGTGGTCTGAGTCAAAGGACCAGCATAGTAGTCTGGCTGTGGCTGTGCATCAGTGCACTCCATGTCAGATTCAACATGTAATGGGCATGGACTGTTAACTGCTTCACTTTCTAAGCCAGGGACGGTATGTGTAAAGAGCTCCATGGAGTAACCCGTTGTGTCGCCTGCTGCATTCTTCTCTGTTGTTGTTTTTGCTGAAGAGGACAAGGAAGCGACTTGTCCCTGACCGTGAACATCCACTAACGACGCGCTGCTTTTACATTTACCAGTTTCACGAGAGGAGGCAAAAGAGCTAGAGGCTGAGTCAGCAAGATAAGCCAAAACTTGCTCTTGCTGCTCCGGCTTTAAAAGCGGTTTTCCTACTCCCAGAAAAGGGAGCGTTCGAGGCCTTGTGTAGCCAGACGACGAACCTGGCTCCACAGCTCCAGACTTAGGTGCAATATTTTTTTTCCCACGACCACCTGATGCTCCACCACTACCACTACCCTCATTACCAGCTGACAATGAACGCCCCCGGCCACGACCTCTTCCACCAGACTTCCTCATTGTTTTAAAAACGTAACCAAACTAAAGGTATTTGTTGCTGTCACACAACTTACACGGTGAGCTATAACTTCAGTATGATTTAGCTACCCATTTACAGGTGGGTGAGACCACAACGAAAATCAGGCACAATGTTACACACTCTGTTTTTGGTGGCACCAAATGAGAGAGATGCCACTGTCACTGAAGCACAAATGTTAATATTAATCTCCCACTGTTTTTTTTTATTTTTTATTTTTTTTTCAGGGAGACTTTAGAAACAAAATAAAATAAAATGATTTTTTCAGGAAGAATTTAGAAACCAAATAACATAAAATCATTTTTCCAATGACAATTTAGAAACCAAATTAAAAAAAAAAAAAGGCTTTCTATGCCCCACTGAGTGAGAGATGGAACACACAGGAGTCAGGAGTGGCACACAAGCCCAGAGGCCAATATTTTTCTCCCAATGATTGATGTAGTGATTTTTTCAGGTAGATTTTGGAACCCAAATCAAGCAAAAAAAATAATAGGCTTTCTATGGCCCACAATTGGAGAGAGAGAGAGAGATGGCACACCCAGGAGTCAAGACTGGCACACAAGCAGAAAGGGCAATATTAATCTCCCACTGATTTTTTTTTTTTTTCAGGGAGACTTTAGAAAAAAAAAATAATAGAATAAAATGATTTTTTCAGGAAGAATTTAGAAACCAAATAAAATAAAATGATTTTTTCACGGAGAATTTAGAAAACAAATAAAACAAAAAATAGGCTTTCTATGGCCCACTGAGTGAGAGATGACGCACACAGGAGTCAGGAGTGGCACACAAGCCCAGAGGCCAATATTGTTCTCCCAATGATTGATGTAGTGATTTTTTCAGGTAGATTTTGGATCCCAAATCAAGCTAAAAAAATAATAGGCTCTCTATGGCCCACAATTGGAGAGAGAGAGAGAGATGGCACACCCAGGAGTCAAGACTGGCACACAAGCAGAAAGGGCAATATTAATCTCCCACTGATTTTTTTTTTTTTTTCAGGGAGACTTTAGAAAAAAAAAAAAATAGAATAAAATGATTTTTTCAGGAAGAATTTAGAAACCAAATAAAATAAAATGATTTCTTCAGGGAGAATTTAGAAAACAAATAAAACAAAAAATAGGCTTTCTATGGCCCACTGAGTGAGAGATGACGCACACAGGAGTCAGGAGTGGCACACAAGCCCAGAGGCCAATATTGTTCTCCCAATGATTGATGTAGTGATTTTTTCAGGTAGATTTTGGAACCCAAATCAAGCTAAAAAAATAATAGGCTTTCTATGGCCCACAATTGGAGAGAGAGAGAGAGAGAGATGGCACACCCAGGAGTCAAGACTGGCACACAAGCAGAAAAGGCAATATTAATCTCCCACTGATTTGATTTTTTTTTTTTTTTCAGGGAGACTTTAGAAAAAAAAAAATAGAATAAAATGATTTTTTCAGGAAGAATTTAGAAACCAAATAAAATAAAATCATTTCTTCAGGGAGAATTTAGAAAACAAATAAAACAAAAAATAGGCTTTCTATGGCCCACTGAGTGAGAGATGACGCACACAGGAGTCAGGAGTGGCACACAAGCCCAGAGGCCAATATTGTTCTCCCAATGATTGATGTAGTGATTTTTTCAGGTAGATTTTGGAACCCAAATCAAGCTAAAAAAATAATAGGCTTTCTATGGCCCACAATTGGAGAGAGAGAGAGAGAGATGGCACACCCAGGAGTCAAGACTGGCACACAAGCAGAAAAGGCAATATTAATCTCCCACTGATTTGATTTTTTTTTTTTTTTCAGGGAGACTTTAGAAAAAAAAAATAATAAAAAAAAATGATTTTTTCAGGAAGAATTTAGAAACCAAATAAAATAAAATGATTTTTTCAGGGAGAATTTAGAAAACAAATAAAACAAAAAATAGGCTTTCTATGGCCCACTGACTGAGAGATGGCACACACAGGAGTCAGGAGTGGCACACAAGCCCAGAGGCCAATATTAATCTCCCACTTTTTTTTTTTTTTTTCAGGGAAAATTTATAAACCCAATAAAAAAAATTATAAATAGGCTTTCTATGGCCCACTATCTGAGAGAGAGAGATGGCACGCTTAGGACTGGCACACAAGCCCAAAGGCCAATATTAATCTCCCTTTTTTTTTTTCAGGGAGAATTTATAAAACAAAAAAAAAAAATAAATAGGCTTTCTATGGCCCACTATTTGTGAGAGAGATGGCACGCTCAGGACTGGCACACAAGCCCAGAGGCCAATATTAATCTCCCACTTTTTTTTTTTTTTTTTTTCAGGGAAAATTTATAAACCCAATAAAAAAAATAATAAATAGGCTTTCTATGGCCCACTATCTGAGAGAGAGAGATGGCACGCTTAGGACTGGCACACAAGCCCAAAGGCCAATATTAATCTCCCTTTTTTTTTTTCAGGGAGAATTTATAAAACCAAAAAAATAAAAATAAATAGGCTTTCTATGGCCCACTATTTGTGAGAGAGATGGCACGCTTAGGACTGCACACAAGCCCTGAGGCCAATATTAATCTCCCACTGATTGATTTATTGATTTTTTCAGGTAGAATTTAGAACCCAAATAAAGCAAAAAAAAAAATAGGCTTTCTATGGCCCACTGAGTGAGTGATGATGCACACAGGAGTCAGGAGTGGCACACAAGCCCTGAGGCCAATATTTTTCTCCCACTGATTGATGTAGTGATTTTTTCAGGTAGATTTTAGAACCCAAATCAAGCAAAAAAATAAATAGGCTTTCTATGGCCCACTGAGTGAGAGATGGCACAGACAGGGATGGCACTCTAGCAGAAATGCCAATCTTAATCTCCCACAAAAAAAACAAAACAAAAAAAAAAGGAACTGTCCTTCAATTACTATCTCCCTGCAGTAATCTCAGCCAGGTATGGCAGGCAGCAATAAGGAGTGGACTGATGCACAAATTAAATAAAAAGTGTGGACAAACAAACAAGATAGCTGTGCAGAAAGGAAGGAACAAGAGGATTTGTGCTTTGAAAAAAGCAGCTGGTTTGCACAGCGGCGTACACACAGCAATGCAGCTATCAGGGAGCCTTCTAGGGCAGCCCAATGAGCTACAGCGCTGAGGAAAAAAAAAAAATGTAGCTTCCACTGTCCCTGCACACCGAAGGTGGTGTTGGACAGTGCAAATCGCTACAGCACAAGCGGTTTGGTGGTTAATGGACCCTGCCTAACGCTATCCCTGCTTCTGACGAAGCGGCAGCAACCTCTCCCTAAGCTCAGATCAGCAGCAGTAACATGGCGGTCGGCGGGAACGCCCCTTTATAGCCCCTGTGACGCCGCAGACAGCAAGCCAATCACTGCAATGCCCTTCTCTAAGATGGTGGGGACCAGGACCTATGTCATCACGCTGCCCATACTCTGCGTTTACCTTCATTGGCTGAGAAATGGCGCTTTTCGCGTAATTGAAACGCGACTTTGGCGCGAAAGTCGCGTACCGCATGGCCGACCCCGCACAGGGGTCGGATCGGGTTTCATGAAACCCGACTTTGCCAAAATGAACGACCCGTTTCGCTCAACCCTAGTAGTGCAACATAGACACGACAAAGTGTAAGACACCAGCAATAGGTCCACTGCGGATTTATAGTATATATATCTTATAACACAAACAATATATGTGAAGAGGGTACAGGTAAGATAAAATCTCTACACAGAGATCCCTGTTGTGAATTCTGTGATCAAGCTCCCTCCTGTGGTCACGAGTGGTACTGCGGCTTCTGAGTTTCCTTCCTCAGGTGATGAGGTTGGGTCGTTGGGTGCTGCTCTATTTAACTCCACCTAGTGCTTTGATCCTGGCCTCCAGTCAATGTTCTAGTATTGGTCTTGCTTCCTCCTGGATCGTTCCTGTGGCCTGTCTGCTCTGCATAAGCTAAGTTCTGCTTGTGTTACTTTTGTTGCTATATTTTCTGTCCAGCTTGCTATTTTGTTTTTGCTTGCTTGCTGGAAGCTCTGAGACGCAGAGGGAGCACCTCCGTACCGTTAGTCGGTGCGGAGGGTCTTTTTGCCCCTCTGCGTGGTTGTTTGTAGGTTTTTGTGTTGACCGCAAAGCTATCTTTCCTATCCTCGGTCTATTCAGTAAGTCGGGCCTCACTTTGCTAAATCTATTTCATCTCTGTGTTTGTATATTTCATCTTAACTCACAGTCATTATATGTGGGGGGCTGCCTTTTCCTTTGGGGAATTTCTCTGAGGCAAGGTAGGCTTATTTTTCTATCTTCAGGACTAGCTAGTTTCTCAGGCTGTGCCGAGTTGCATAGGGAGCGTTAGGCGCAATCCACGGCTACCTCTAGTGTGGTTTGATAGGTTTAGGGATTGCGGTCAGCAGAGTTCCCACGTCTCAGAGCTCGTCCTATGTTTTGTGGTTTGTGTCAGGTCACTTGTGTGCTCTGAACTTCAAGGTTCATTGTGGTTCTGAATTACCTATTCATAACAGTACTGGAGGCCCAGAGTACTAATGCTTCTCAATAGAGGGAAAAAAGAAGTTCTGAGACCATTTTTTTTTTCTTTGCACTGTGTTTTGCCTTTTTTTTCCCCTAGACATTTGGGTGGTTCAGGACACAGGTGTGGACATGGACATTCAGGGTCTGTCCTCTTTGATGGATAATCTCACTATAAATGTACAGAACATTAAAGATTTAGTGGTTCAGAATCCTATGTTAGAACCTAAAATTCCTAAGGAAACTGAGGTCTTTTAATGTGTGCAGCAAAATGTTAGAAATGTTCTACCAATCTGTAGTGGCAAGTGCCATCTTTTTTGCAATCACGTGCTGGGGTAGTAGTGTGCGGGCCTCTGATGCTAATAAGCTGAATAAGATTATCAAGAAGGCAAGTTCTGCTGTGGGCTGTAATCTGGACTCTTTTGGGGAGGTAGTGGAGAGAAGAACTCTGAAAAAGTGTATGGCAATTATGAACAATAATGCACATCCACTATATGAGCTATTCATGAGACAGAAGAGCACCTTCAGTAACCGGCTAATACTTCTGAGGTGTAAGAAGGAAAAATATAGGAAATCGTTTGTGCCAACTGCCATGGGAATGTACAATAATAACATTAGGGTTAAACCACCAAGGTGAAAGTCTACTTATTTCTCTACATTCCAGTTCACTCGTTGTGTATGTCCTATTCTAATGTATAATGTTCTTCTGTCAACAAACTGTCATGTCAACTATGTAATTCCTTTATGTTTTTTATGATTTAAGTTGTGCTGCTGTGATACCATAATTTCCCACGGGATCAATAAAGTGTATCGTATCGTATCGTATTCCTGATTTGTTTTCTGGAGATAGAGCTAAATTTCTGAGTTTCAAAAATAATTGCAAACTGTTTCTGGCGTTGAAACCTCGCTCCTCTGGTGACCCAGTTCAACAAGTTAAGATCATAATTTCTTTATTACGTGGCGACCCTCAAGACTGGGCATTTTCCCTTACGCCAGGAGATCCTGCATTATGTAATATTGATGCGTTTTTTCTGGCGCTCGGATTACTGTACGATGAACCTAATTCAGTGGATCAGGCAGAGAAAAATTTGCTGGCTCTGTGTCAGGGTCAGGATGAGATAGAGATTTATTGTCAGAAGTTTAGAAAGTGGTCTGTGCTCACTCAATGGAATGAATGTGCTTTGGCAGCAATCTTCAGAAAGGGTCTCTCTGAAGCCCTTAAGGATGTTATGGTGGGATTTCCTATGCCTGCTGGTCTGAATGAGTCTATGTCTTTGGCTATTCAGATCGGTCGACGCTTGCGTGAGCGTAAATCTGTGCACCATTTGGCGGTATTATCTGAGCATAAACCTGAGCCTATGCAGTGCGATAGGACTTTGACCAGAGCTGAAAGGCAAGAACACAGACGTCAGAATGGGCTGTGTTTCTACTGTGGTGATTCCACTCATGCTATCTCGGATTGTCCCAAGCGCACTAAGCGGTTCGCTAAGTCTGCCACCATTGGTACGGTACAGTCGAAATTTATTTTGTCCGTTACTTTGATCTGGTCTTTGTCATCCTATTCTGTCATGGCATTTGTGGATTCAGGCGCTGTCCTGAATTTGATGGACTTGGAGTTTGCTAGGCGCTGTGGGTTTGTCTTGGAGCCCCTGCAGTGTCTTATTCCATTGAGAGGAATTGATGCTACGCCTTTGGCCAAGAATAAGCCTCAGTATTGGACCCAGCTGACCATGTGCATGGCTCCTGCGCACCAGGAGGATATTCGTTTTCTGGTGTTGCAAAATCTGCATGATGTGGTCGTGTTGGGGTTGCCATGGCTACAAGTCCATAACCCCGTATTAGATTGGAAATCTATGTCTATGTCCAGCTGGGGTTGTCAGGGGGTACATGGTGATATTCCATTTCTGTCTATCTCATCATCCACCCCTTCTGAGGTCCCAGAGTTCTTGTCTGATTACCGGGATGTATTCAATGAGACCAAGTCCAATGCCCTACCTCCGCATAGGGATTGTGATTGTGCTATCGAGTTGATTCCTGGTAGTAAGTTTCCTAAGGGTCGACTGTTTAATTTATCTGTACCTGAGCACGCCGCTATGCGGAGTTACGTAAAAGAATCCTTGGAGAAGGGTCATATTCGGCCGTCGTCATCGCCATTGGGAGCAGGGTTCTTTTTTGTGGCCAAGAAGGATGGTTCGCTGAGACCTTGTATTGATTACCGCCTTCTAAATAAAATCACGGTCAAATTTCAGTACCCCTTGCCGCTGCTATCTGATTTGTTTGCTCGGATTAAGGGGGCTAGTTGGTTCACCAAGATAGATCTTCGTGGTGCATATAATCTTGTGCGTATTAAACGGGGCGATGAATGGAAAACTGCATTTAATACGCCCGAGGGTCATTTTGAGTACCTAGTTATGCCATTCGGACTTGCCAATGCTCCATCAGTATTTCAGTCCTTTATGCATGACATCTTCCGAGAGTACCTGGATAAATTCCTGATTGTATACTTGGATGATATTTTGGTCTTCTCGGATAATTGGGAGTCTCATGTGAAGCAGGTCAGAATGGTGTTCCAGGTCCTGCGTGCTAATTCTTTGTTTGTGAAGGGATCAAAGTGTCTCTTTGGTGTTCAGAAGGTTTCATTTTTGGGGTTCATTTTTTCCCCTTCTACCATCGAGATGGACCCTGTTAAGGTCCAGGCCATTTATGATTGGACTCAGCCGACATCTCTCAAGAGTCTGCAAAAGTTCCTCGGCTTTGCTAATTTTTATCGTCGCTTCATCTGTAATTTTTCTAGTATTGCTAAACCATTGACCGATTTGACCAAGAAGGGTGCTGATGTGGTCAATTGGTCTTCTGCTGCTGTAGAAGTTTTTCAAGAGTTAAAGCGTCGTTTTTCTTCTGCCCCTGTGTTGTCAACCAGATGTTTCGCTTCCGTTCCAGGTTGAGGTTGATGCTTCTGAAATTGGAGCGGGGGCTGTTTTGTCGCAAAGAGGTGCTGATTGCTCGGTGATGAAGCCATGCGCCTTCTTTTCCAGGAAGTTTTCGCCTGCTGAGCGAAATTATGATGTTGGCAATCGAGAGTTGCTGGCCATGAAGTAGGCATTCGAGGAGTGGCGTCATTGGCTTGAAGGAGCTAAGCATCGCGTGGTGGTCTTGACTGATCACAAGAACTTGACTTATCTCGAGTCTGCCAAACGGTTGAATCCTAGACAGGCTCGTTGGTCGCTGTTTTTCTCTCGTTTTGACTTTGTGGTTTCGTACCTTCCGGGCTCTAAAAATGTGAAGGCGGATGCCCTGTCTAGGAGTTTTGTGCCCGACTCTCCGGGTTTGCCTGAGCTGGCGGGTATTCTCAAAGAGGGAGTAATTGTGTCTGCCATCTCCCCTGATTTGCGGCGGGTGCTGCAAAAATTTCAGGCTAATAAACCTGATCGTTGCCCAGCAGAGAAACTGTTTGTCCCTGATAGGTGGACGAATAAAGTTATCTCTGAGGTTCATTGTTCGGTGTTGGCTGGTCATCCTGGAATCTTTGGTACCAGAGATTTGGTGGCTAGATCCTTTTGGTGGCCGTCTCTGTCGCGGGATGTGCGTTCTTTTGTGCAGTCCTGTGGGATTTGTGCTCGGGCTAAGCCCTGCTGTTCTCGTGCCCTTGCCGATTCCGAAGAGGCCTTGGACACATATCTCTATGGATTTTATTTCGGATCTCCCCGTCTCTCAAAAAATGTTGGTCATTTGGGTAGTTTGTGATCGCTTCTCTAAGATGATCCATTTGGTACCCTTGTTTAAATTACCTTCCTCCTCTGATTTGGTGCCATTGTTCTTCCAGCATGTGGTTCGTTTACATGGCATTCCAGAGAACATCGTTTCTGACAGAGGTTCCCAGTTTGTTTCGAGGTTTTGGCGAGCCTTTTGTGCTAGGATGGGCATTGATTTGTCTTTTTCCTCGGCTTTCCATCCTCAGACAAATGGCCAGACTGAACGAACCAATCAGACCTTGGAAACATATCTGAGATGTTTTGTTTCTGCTGATTAGGATGATTGGGTGTCCTTTTTGCCGTTGGCTGAGTTCGCTCTTAATAATCGGGCCAGCTCGGCTACCTTTGTTTCACCGTTTTTCTGCAATTCTGGGTTCCATCCTCGTTTCTCTTCAGGGCAGGTTGAGTCTTCGGACTGTCCTGGTGTGGATACTGTGGTGGACAGGTTGCAGCGGATTTGGACTCGTAGTGGACAATTTGACCTTGTCCCAGGAGAAGGCTCAGCGTTTCGCTAATCGCAGACGCTGTGTGGGTCCCCGACTTCGTGTTGGGGATTTGGTTTGGTTGTCATCTCGTTATATTCCTATGAAGGTTTCCTCTCCTAAGTTTAAGCCTCGTTTCATTGGTCCGTATAGGATTTCTGAGGTTCTTAATCCTGTGTCTTTTCGTTTGACCCTTCCAGATTCTTTTTCCATCCATAATGTATTCCATAGGTCATTGTTGCGGAGATAAGTGGCGCCTGTGGTTCCATCTGTTGATCCTCCTGCCCCGGTTTTGGTGGAGGGGGAGTTGGAGTATATAGTGGAGAAGATTTTGGATTCTCGTGTTTCGAGACGGAAACTCCAGTATCTGGTTAAGTGGAAGGGTTATGGTCAGGAAGATAATTCCTGGGTCTTTGCCTCTGATGTTCATGCTGCCGATCTTGTTCTTGCCTTTCATATGGCTCATCCTGGTCAGCCTGGGGGCTCTGGTGAGGATTCGGTGACCCCTCCTCAAGGGGGGGTACTGTTGTGAATTCTGTGATCAAGCTCCCTCCTGTGGTCACGAGTGGTACTGCGGCTTCTGAGTTTCCTTCCTCAGGTGATGAGGTTGGGTCGTTGGGTGCTGCTCTATTTAACTCCACCTAGTGCTTTGATCCTGGCCTCCAGTCAATGTTCTAGTATTGGTCTTGCTTCCTCCTGGATCGTTCCTGTGGCCTGTCTGCTCTGCATAAGCTAAGTTCTGCTTGTGTTACTTTTGTTGCTATATTTTCTGTCCAGCTTGCTTTTTTGTTTTTGCTTGCTTGCTGGAAGCTCTGAGACGCAGAGGGAGCACCTCCGTACCGTTAGTCGGTGCGGAGGGTCTTTTTGCCCCTCTGCGTGGTTGTTTGTAGGTTTTTGTGTTGACCGCAAAGCTATCTTTCCTATCCTCGGTCTATTCAGTAAGTCGGGCCTCACTTTGCTAAATCTATTTCATCTCTGTGTTTGTATATTTCATCTTAACTCACAGTCATTATATGTGGGGGGCTGCCTTTTCCTTTGGGGAATTTCTCTGAGGCAAGGTAGGCTTATTTTTCTATCTTCAGGACTAGCTAGTTTCTCAGGCTGTGCCGAGTTGCATAGGGAGCGTTAGGCGCAATCCACGGCTACCTCTAGTGTGGTTTGATAGGTTTAGGGATTGCGGTCAGCAGAGTTCCCACGTCTCAGAGACTTAAATAATGTTTGACCCAATTAAAAAACAGCTGTACCGGTACCCGAACGAGGCCGTGATGATCCGGCGCATGCGCGCGTCGCCCTCTGAGTCTGACATCCCCCCCCCCCGGTCATATCCAGCGACGGGAGCCAGGCGGGCACCGATAGGTCCCGCCCGCGCCCGCCACAGGAAGCCGCCGGGGGAGGGAGGGCGGAGCCACGACGGAGGCGCGCGCACGCGCGCCACAGCAAGAAACCAATGGATGCGGTGATGCGTACTGGGTCAGAGACAGCCAAACAAAGCTGCTTGCGTGAATATGGGGGCGTGACCCCACATCCCGGAACAGGATTCGTTGAAGCACATTTGATAATCAATGTCCATAATATATCTTCGTAAATCCGTAGGTACACAAGCAGGCTTGAAGACGTCGTCCCATATTTGCCAAGTATATAACAAGAAGCTATAGATTATTGTAAACGGCCGCATGTAGATCCGTATCCTCATAGCGATTATAACTGGCTGCCATTGGCTGAATTCATATTGCCGGGTCAAAGAGGGATACCGGTCATAAAAAGAAACCTAAATATAAATATAAGACATAAGACAAAAGAGCATTAAAAACAACATAACTAAAATGCAGGGAAAGAAAACCTAGGGAGACATGGAGATGAACTAAGAACCAATATTTAGTCATATGACAATTTATAGAAAAGGACCAAAATTCAGTGCTTCATTTAGCCCAGCGGGTTTAACAGTCCCAAGTTTAACTATCCACATGAGTTCCCTTTGTGCCAGCAATTTTTTCACATTACCACCCCTAATGCCCGTGTGTATAACATCAATACCTCGAACCTTGAATTCCTTAGGGTCACAATTGTGCACCAGTCGAAAGTGCCTCGGAATGGTTTTGAGGGTTGCTACATCTTCTACTGTTCTGGCCGCACAAATGTCCCTAACGTGTTCCCGAATTCGTATCCTCAATTCACGTGACATAAGCCCCACGTATATGAGGGAACACGCACATGTGGCATAGTACACTACATTCCATGTACCACAGGAGATATATTCTCTGATATCAAATATTTTTTGATCCACGGAACAAAAAGTGGAGGTTTGGCATGTGTTCACGCATGCCACACAGTGGCCACATTTAAAGAAACCTTTTTTAGGATGTGTATTGCCAAAGAAGTTAGGGGTCGGAGCTACATAATGACTTTTGATAAGTAAATCGCTAAGATTTTTAGAGCGACGGGGGGTCATGAGGGGTCTATCAGTGAGGAAGGGCCTCAGGGAGGGCTCAGCACTGAGGACAGGCCAATATTTAGTCAAAATATGACGCATACTATCCCACTCGTGGTTAAACACAAATGAACCGTATATTTTCATCCTTTTTATCTCTATTTCTTTTTTGATATAACAGAGAGTCACGAGATACCGACTTAGCTCTATTGTAGCCATTTTTTATACATCTTTGGCTATAACCACGTTGTTGGAAGCGCTTCTTCAAATCCAGCGCTTGAGCTTCAAATTTTTGGTCTGTGCAGCAGATCCGCCTCACCCTAAGAAACTGTCCAACCGGGACGGCCCTAACTGTGGAATGGCTATGTGCAGTAGTGGCATATATTAAGGAATTGACTGATGTTTCCTTACGAAAAACATCCGTCTGGATGGTGGAGGATGAGTCCACCTCCAGATTGATGTCCAGGAAGTCAATTTTAACTGCATCAAATCTATATGTTAGTTTGATATTAAAATTGTTGTCATTAAGCATAGCCATAAACTCATCCAGCTGCTGCACTGTGCCCCGCCATAAAAATAAAACATCATCGATATAGCTTAACCAGCACATCACGGCCTCGTTCGGGTACCGGTACAGCTGTTTTTTAATTGGGTCACACATTATTTAAGGCGTTGCTGGGCACTAATGCAGCATACTATCCCCTTGAAAAAGAGAGGCGAAACGCGCGTCGGGGCGTGTATTAGTGGTCTATCTGCGGTCAGGTGAGATTCTTTCTCCTCCTCCCCCTCTGCTTTTACCCCTATTATGCTGGACGTTAGGTATGAATTGTGGGTGTGAGTTCCCGGTTATTTATATAACCATACGTATGGGGCATTTTAGGACTGTTTCAGTACCGGGATCTCTGTGTAGAGATTTTATCTTACCTGTACCCTCTTCACATATATTGTTTGTGTTATAAGATATATATACTATAAATCCGCAGTGGACCTATTGCTGGTGTCTTACACTTTGTCGTGTCTATGTTGCACTACCATCATGTGATGGCGGTGTGAATTTTTATATGGTAGTATTGTTAATAAAATTTAGTTTGTATTTTTCTATAAACTTCCATTTGTCCTCTTGTTTTATATTGATCCTTGTATGGGGGTAATTGTGGTGATTGTGACTGAGGTCAGTCACTAAAATGAAGCTGGTATATTCGATACTCATATTGCTGTCTGTGTTTTTCACAGTAGGTTCCAGCATTATACTCATGGATTTCAGAGCCCGCGACGGAGCATGGCTCTCGCAATTGAATGATGCATGTAAAGACACCAGTATTGTAGGTGTTGAAGTTAATGATAGGGGACTAGTGGAGATGACAAATAAATTCAAGGACCTTACACATAAAAGGACAAAAATATGGTGGAATCACGCATATTTGGACAAATATTTGCAGAAGGGGCTAATCCCAAGAGGTTTACGGGTCCAAGAATTCCCCTCATTCCCAGTTGAAAATTTAGACATACGGGATAAATGGGAAAACCATGCAAATGTCTGCTCATTTGGCTTTATGCAAATATTAAAGGAAATGAATGCTGAATCCCTCCAGAACATTGAAAAAGAAATGGAGGAGTTACAAAGTAATATAAAAAAGGACATGCCGGTTGAGGCCCTTATAAAGTTCAATGTTGAGATACAGGAAGAAACACAGAAATGGGCTGAGGAAATACAACTGATGAAAGCTAAAAAATTCCAACGGGATATAAATGATAAAAATCAGAACAGAATGTATAAGTGGAGAAATCCGGGGGAGAGATCACGTCCATTTTATAGAAACGAATCCCGATCACGATCCCGGTCTACTTCAGTGAGATCAATGAGGGGAGAGATACAGCAGAGTACAACTACTAATCGATCTGAATCTCCCAAAGATGTACCCACAGTTAGTGGGAATAGTAGGAAAATGCATACCAGGCAAAATGCAAAGAAGGGCGCTGAGGGGACATCGGTGGGGAATAGGTCTCAGGGAGGTCTGCAGGTAATTAATTTATCTGACTATATATTAACTCATAATCAAATTGAGGTACTGAGTAAGGGCCTTTCTTTTTCTCCCACTAATGGTTTCAACTATTTTACAGCACTAAAGGACCTTCATCTCTTCTCACGTAAATTGGTCTTAAGGAAACTGCACTGTAGAGGCACCAATGACTTGGATGGTTGGAGCCCTGCGGAGAGAGACACCATCCGTATCCTGGAAGAACTTCTCGATGAGCAAACCCCAGATGATGTAGGTGGGTTCCCTAATGCCATTCTTCCCTTGTCACTCTGCCCACCAGTAGAGATATTTACTAAATTGGTCTCAAATGAATTAAAAACTCTATCCTCGTGTCGCCGCTATGATAATCTAACTAGCAAACAGAGGGAAGCTATACGCCAATTACAGTCGTTTGATGACGTGGTGTTTAAGGCGGCTGACAAGGGGGGGGAACATCGTGATCTGGCCTATCAGTAAATATGAACGAGAGGCATTTAAACAACTACAGGACAACCAGGTATACACTAAATTAGATTTTAACCCGGTGGTGTCTTTCTCCGCACAGCTCCAAAAAATTCTTATCAAAGCCTTTGATTCAGGCGTCATTAATAAAAAGATCCTTGATGGACTTACGGTGCGTTTTCCGAAGGTGCCGACGCTCTATCTGCTCCCTAAAGTCCACAAGGACGCCGTCAACCCACCAGGACGTCCTATTGTGTCCGGAATAGATGGTCTTTGTGACCCCATATGTAAATTCATCGACTTTTATTTAAAACCTATTGTGGAGACATTGCCTTCGCATGTGAAGGATACAACGGACATCCTTGCGAGGGTTGACGGCCTCCTTGTGGACAGGGATACTATCCTCGTGACTGCGGACGTAGAGACATTGTACACATGTATCAGTCACGAGGATGGGGTCCGAGCGGTCCGCTTCTTCCTGGAGACCTCCAACCTGGGTGGCCCACTGTGCGAGCTCATCCTGCAACTGCTGCACTTTGCCCTCACACATAATTTTTTTACTTTCAAAAATCAGTTTTATCATCAGAAGCGTGGCGCAGCCATGGGTGCGGCCTGTGCCCCCGCGTACGCCAACCTCTTCCTGGGGTTCTGGGAGAGGTTGGTGTTTGGCGTTTCGGGGGCGGGGGCCGCCGACCATGTGCTGTGCTGGTTACGCTATATCGATGATGTTTTATTTTTATGGCGGGGCACAGTGCAGCAGCTGGATGAGTTTATGGCTATGCTTAATGACAACAATTTTAATATCAAACTAACATATAGATTTGATGCAGTTAAAATTGACTTCCTGGACATCAGTCTGGAGGTGGACTCATCCTCCACCATCCAGACGGATGTTTTTCGTAAGGAAACATCAGTCAATTCCTTAATACATGCCACTACTGCACATAGCCATTCCACAGTTAGGGCCGTCCCGGTTGGACAGTTTCTTAGGGTGAGGCGGATCTGCTGCACAGACCAAAAATTTGAAGCTCAAGCGCTGGATTTGAAGAAGCGCTTCCAACAACGTGGTTATAGCCAAAGATGTATAAAAAATGGCTACAATAGAGCTAAGTCGGTATCTCGTGACTCTCTGTTATATGAAAAAAGAAATAGAGATAAAAAGGATGAAAATATACGGTTCATTTCAGTGTTTAACCACGAGTGGGATAGTATGCGTCATATTTTGACTAAATATTGGCCTGTCCTCAGTGCTGAGCCCTCCCTGAGGCCCTTCCTCACTGATAGACCCCTCATGACCCCCCGTCGCTCTAAAAATCTTAGCGATTTACTTATCAAAAGTCATTATGTAGCTCCGACCCCTAACTTCTTTGGCAATACACATCCTAAAAAAGGTTTCTTTAAATGTGGCCACTGTGTGGCATGCGTGAACACATGCCAAACCTCCACTTTTTGTTCCGTGGATCAAAAAATATTTGATATCAGAGAATATATCTCCTGTGGTACAAGGAATGTAGTGTACTATGCCACATGTGCGTGTTCCCTCATATACGTGGGGCTTACGTCACGCGAATTGAGGATACGAATTCGGGAACACGTTATTGACATTTGTGTGGCCAGAACAGTAGAAGATGTAGCAACCCTCAAAACCATTCCGAGGCACTTTCGACTGGTGCACAATTGTGACCCTAAGGAATTCAAGGTTCGAGGTATTGATGTTATACACACGGGCATTAGGGGTGGTAATGTGAAAAAATTGCTGGCACAAAGGGAACTCATGTGGATAGTTAAACTTGGGACTGTTAAACCCGCTGGGCTAAATGAAGCACTGAATTTTGGTCCTTTTCTATAAATTGTCATATGACTAAATATTGGTTCTTAGTTCATCTCCATGTCTCCCTAGGTTTTCTTTCCCTGCATTTTAGTTATGTTGTTTTTAATGCTCTTTTGTCTTATGTCTTATATTTATATTTAGGTTTCTTTTTATGACCGGTATCCCTCTTTGACCCGGCAATATGAATTCAGCCAATGGCAGCCAGTTATAATCGCTATGAGGATATGGATCTACATGCGGCCGTTTACAATAATCCATAGCTTCTTGTTATATACTTGGCAAATATGGGACGACGTCTTCAAGCCTGCTTGTGTACCTACGGATTTACGAAGATATATTATGGACATTGATTATCAAATGTGCTTCAACGAATCCTGTTCCGGGATGTGGGGTCACGCCCCCATATTCACGCAAGCAGCTTTGTTTGGCTGTCTCTGACCCAGTACGCATCACCGCATCCATTGGTTCCTTGCTGTGGCGCGCGTGCGCGCGCCTCCGTCGTGGCTCCGCCCTCCCTCCCCCGGCGGCTTCCTGTGGCGGGCGCGGGCGGGACCTATCGGTGCCCGCCTGGCTCCCGTCGCTGGATATGACCGGGGGGGGGGGGGGTCGGACTCGGAGAGCGACGCGCGCATGCGCCGGATCATCACGGCCTCGTTCGGGTACCGGTACAGCTGTTTTTTAATTGGGTCACACATTATTTAAGGCGTTGCTGGGCACTAATGCAGCATACTATCCCCTTGAAAAAGAGAGGCGAAACGCGCGTCGGGGCGTGTATTAGTGGTCTATCTGCGGTCAGGTGAGATTCTTTCTCCTCCTCCCCCTCTGCTTTTACCCCTATTATGCTGGACGTTAGGTATGAATTGTGGGTGTGAGTTCCCGGTTATTTATATAACCATACGTATGGGGCATTTTAGGACTGTTTCAGTACCGGGATCTCTGTGTAGAGATTTTATCTTACCTGTACCCTCTTCACATATATTGTTTGTGTTATAAGAAATATATACTATAAATCCGCAGTGGACCTATTGCTGGTGTCTTACACTTTGTCGTGTCTATGTTGCACTACCATCATGTGATGGCGGTGTGAATTTTTATATGGTAGTATTGTTAATAAAATTTAGTTTGTATTTTTCTATAAACTTCCATTTGTCCTCTTGTTTTATATATATTCCCATCAGCCACTGCCTGCTCTCTTATCAGCTGGTTTACTTTGAGCCAGAAACTTTCACTGATGGTTTGGCACATGTTGTTGCAGTCAGACAACGTCTTCCTTCTGACAATCAACACCCTTTCCAGCATAAGAAATAGCCTACAAGTCATAAAATACATTTTTCTGCTGCATTCAGCTTGATGACTCTCCCAGTGTGTTTTTTTTTTAACTTGAAATGTCTGAACATGGATACTGATATTTCATTGGTAGAAATGTAACATCTAGCTGAACTAGAAGAAACCTGACAAACATAACTATTTTATTTGTGTTGTTAGCAAATTATCAGGGTATCTGTGCAAAGGAATAGCTTACCGCCTGCTTTGTAAAAGAAGAATTAGACATTCACTTGGCTGAAACGCCACCAACCAGTATGGACAATTTTCACACAATTTTGTGATGCAATCAAGCAGATATTGGCCTGTTGTGGGTAGGTGACTCTTCTCTAATGGCACTTTCCCATAAAACTTTTCTGGCTGTTGAATTTCTGAAGCTGTGATATTTGCAATGGCATATACTGCTACGTATTTCCTTGAGGGCCTGACCTCCTCCTTGGTCAGGCCTCATCTGGAATACGGTGTCCAATTCTGGGATACACATTTCAAAAAAGACATTGAAAAACTGGAGCAAGTTCAGAGAAGAGCTACCAGGATGGTGAGCGGAGTGCAAAGTATGTCCTACGAGGAACGATTAAAGGATCTGGGAATGTTTAGCTTGCAAAAAAGATGGCTAAGAGGAGACTTCATAGCTGTCTACAAATATCAGTGTAGATGTCACATTGTAGAGAGATGATCATTGTTATTCTCTTTAGCACATGAAAACACAAGCAATGGAATGAAAATGAAAGAGAGATGATACAGACTAGATAGTAGAAAACCCTTTTTTGACAGTGAGGGTGATCAATGAGTGGAACTGGCTGTCACGAGAGGTGGTGAGTTCTCATACAATGGAAGTCTTGAAACAAAGGCTGGACAGACATCTGTCTGAGATGGGTTAGTGAATCCTGCATTGAGCAGGGGGTTAGACACGATGACCCTGGAGGTCCTCTTCATCTATAACAATCTATTATTCTTTAATTTGCTACACACTTCGCACTACAACAGTTGGAATCCAGAACATAAATTGACATGCTGGGATTTGCAATTTACGCTGCAGTTTTCTCCGCACCTTGTGAATGAGATTGAGAAACCTCATCCACAATAACACTGTGATATATAGCGAATTTACTGCTTACAAATCTACAAAATATGATCGGTGCATTTGCAGCGGGAAGAATATGTATGGTCACTGTTTGACACACTTCCATGTATGACATAATATGGAATACCATGCTCTGTGGCTCCAGTGAGTCAATAGGTGCCACATGGCACTCCATGGGCACTATTTGGCATCAAGCACTGTATATTACTTTGCATCATATTCTGCCCTCCTTGTGCACCGTTTGGCACTTTTAGTACACTGTGTGTGTGCCATTTGTCATTATGTGCCCACAGTTTGGTTCTATGTGGACACACAGAGGTGGGTGAAGTATAGCAGTTCTAGATGTTGCAGTACGGTATGTCTGTACCACAGTAGTTTGACACTATATAGACACGAAGGGGGAGATTTACAAACCTAAAGGCACCAACCACATTTACTATGTAACAAAATGGAATTCCCCCATCGGAATCTACTATTACAAGCCATGAGTTTATTCCTAGAAAATAGAATGGAGAAGAGTCACAACACCAATACTGTAAAACAAACACATTTCAGACAACACGTTTACTGATATTTTTAAAGTTTTACGGTATTGGTGTTGTGACTTTTTTCCATTCTATTTTGTACAAATAGACTTATGGCTTTTAATATTAGATTCTGATGCTGGAATTACATTTCGATACATAATCGCCTCCTGTGGCCCTACAGGTTTCCGCGCAATGGATCTTCCTATGGGTGAGCTGACGTTGTACTTTTATTAGATGGTTTAGATACTTTGGCCCAGGTATGGAATGGGACTGAAATTCAGCCCTGGCATTTGAAATCACACAGGCCCATGTTGTCCCCGTCCCCAAGCACCAGATGGGATATATTACTAATATTACCCTGGATGGAGGAAAGGAAGATTTTCTACAAGACCAATATTTCTAATGCTACCCATGGCCTGCTGGGGTAAGTGACGGGGTCAGCAACTCTTAACAGTATGCGGATCTTGAGAACACTGATTCTGTTAACAACGTAGCAGACAAGGCAGCCCACGACCAGACAGGCCCTTCTGGCATTTGCCAGAATTGCCAGTCCGACCCTGCTTTCGCCCTTCACTCGCCAAGGGGCATGGATTCACTTGGCTTTATGATGTGATACGGTGAGTTAGTGTTGTGAGAGTTAGGGCAAACAGTAGATGGTGGAAACTCACCAAAATGTCTTTTGAGTCCAGCTTGAGTCATTGTGATAAAGTAGCCAGAATTTATACGTCTGTCCTTGTATATCTAGACAATACTAGTTTTAAGTAGAGGCCACACATTCATTGATACAATCATTAGTTTATTTATTTTTTTCTTGGCAAGATAAACATTTTTGCATAAATAGAGCTATGTATATATTACATACCGTATATTACCTGATCTATTGTTATTTGCACTAATGTATTTACAGCGGGTATATTCGACACAGAAGGAAACAAGGCAATATATTTTCCTACTTATAGCCAAGGATCGTCATAGAGACTATACAAACATACACGACCCATAAACTTACGTAGGCCAGATGGTTGGAAAAACCTTTATTTATTCTTACCTCAATACATGCAGTACACCATAAAACTATTTGTTCTTGTAGGCCATCATGAAAACAGCCATTAATGCTTTCAATCATTTAGCTACATTGTATGAGATCTCCAAACCTTGATGATTGCCAAACCAAAGCAGGGATTGTGTTAAAAAATAGAGGACATGTGCTTTACTCAATAGAAATAGTAGTAAAAATCCAAAAAAATGTAACAATCCTATCAAATTATGAGCAATGACTATTTCCTTCATGTAGTGGTCTCAAACAAGTAGGTCAGAAAATAGAACATTTGAATTGATTTCGTACAATTTTTAAAGATTACGTAACTAAAAAGTTTGTGCTGTAAATACCAATGTACTGCTAAATGGTTTCTAACTATACTTCTGTAAACCTATCCAAAATTGGCACATTGTAACCAATGATTGGTAAACGGCCTCACCATTCTTCTTATGGGCCTCACTCACTACACCTAACTATATAATTACGGTAAGGTGCCTATACACCTTACTGACCATCCAACTATATGTGTAGACGTCATCAGACCCCAAGAGGAAATGTTGAGGGAAAGGCGGGATAGGGTATGTTTGCTTTCAAAGTGGCTGATCCATTGTCCCAACAGAAAGGCTTGCTGTTGCCCTCTACTCACTAAAAACTTAATAACTGTGTAAGCTCCTTAGGCCAATAGTAATCTTAATTTAGAGATTGTACTAATGAGAATATCAGGTTGTTTCAATTGATAGTGTGCGTAATAACTCTTAAAAGGTAATCTGTGACCAGGATAATATAGAGACAGAGATCCTGATTCCAGTGATGTGTCACTTACTGGGCTGCTTAGTGTAGTTTTGATAAAATCACTGTTTTATCAGCAGGGGTTTATCATTAGAGGACTAGTAAACCTAATGCTAGGTAGTCCTCCATATTAATGAGTTCTGTATAACCCCTCCCCCTATTACTGATTGACAGTTTTCTGTGTACACTGTACATAGGCAGAAAGCTGTCAAGAGTTGGTGTGGGTGGGTTTATACAGAGCTCAGCATTTAGAGAACTGCTGGATATGCAGCAGATAAAACAGGGATTTTATCAAAATGACAGCAAGCAGCTCAATGAGTGACATCATTGAAATCAGGGTTTCTCCCCATATATTATGCGGTTTTCAAATGTGATAGCAAAAACCTGGTGACAGTTTCCCTTTAAATGTTGTTTTTATTTAACGACAACCCTTATTCCACATGCCCTTTGAGGCATATGAATATCACAGAGGTGGATCCTTAATTTGCTAGGTTGGAAAAGTCATTGAGAAGAGTGCTTCTACTGTAGACTTGATACAAGTATGTTTTATATGGCTGCCTACTACTGAATTGGCACCGTGTAATACTACCCAGAGGCTATGGCAGGAAAACCATGAAACCGTCTGCGATTTTCCAAAGCACTAACTGCAGATCGTTGGGACTGAGGAGGCCAACCCAGTGATCTTCTGATGGCCGGGGTATCTCTTAATAATCCAGATGGAACCAATTTGCCGGTCTGTTGAGCGTAGATTGCCTGGTTTTTTTTATGACAGATCTTCTTTCAATGAGGCACTTGGAGGGTTCCTTTTTTGGGAGCTGAAGCTAAATTTTTAAGAATGGTGCTTATTACGCTAGTCATATTTTAGCTATGACCATTATATGCCTCAAAGATTCCGTCATTCTAATAAACTGACAATTTCTTATTGATACAGTGCAGTAGTGCAGCCACATCTGCATGTAGTAGGCTCATACACCGCATGCACAGAGTCCTATTACGTTTTGGATAAAGTCATAATAAGGATCCTATTGTATACCTCCAGTTTCCTATTTACCGTATATGTGATTGTGCCTTTTCAAGACAAGTCCAGCATTACATTTACATGTCCAGCCCATTCCTGTGAAATTTGAATTGATATGGTAGGTCTGAAGCCTCTGTCACTCCAGCTCCATTCCCTGGTCAGCAGTGCCTCCTCCTGCTTGACTGACGGCCTTTATGCTGTGTGACTTCAGGCAAAGGATCTAGTCAGTCCGTTCCTCCATTATTGAGAAATCACGGTTTGAATATACAAAGTGCTAAGGTAGATCTGAAGTCTCTGTCACTCCAGTTCTATTCCCCAGGTGCCTGATCCTACTTGACTGACAGCTCCTTTGCTCGTGCTGACCACGGAATAGAGCTGGAGTGACAGATGCTTCAGATCTAGCAAAACATTTGCATATCATTTCAAACGCAAATGTATCAGGAACGGACTGAACATGTAAATATATTGCAGGACATGTCTTTAAAGGAGATAAATGCACATATAAATAGTTTGGGGCGTGAAACCCTACTGACATATTCCATTTAATATTTGAGTAAAAATCCAGTGCTAATTTTGTGACTAATACTGTAACTACAAATGTGCCTAAGTGGTATTTAGAGATTATTCTAAGAAGATAGCATATATAGCAGTAAGTAAAAACTGCAACTATTATCCAGGGGATAGTCAATGTTACTATGCAAAGGAGAAAGAGATAGCAAGGCTTTACTGGTGACCGGTGGATCCTGGATTTAGAGGACTGTCCAGTGTGCAAAACCACTAAGGGGCAGTTCTCATCAGAGAATGTCATATTTTGGGGATAAGACATTATTTGCTGGTTTCAGAATAGTTTTTAGGTGGAGCTGTGGTGGGATTCAAACTCTTATTAATAAAAAAAACAACATAGGTGGCTAAAAAATATCACACTAACTATGTGTTCTAGATACTTTTTTATATTGGTTGGTAGAGTTGTACATATTTGACTTGGTCGTTGTATAGCAATGTTCACATTTTGGATTTGAGTGGGGATGATTTTTTTTTGTAGCCCAAACCAAAAGAGGAGACTTCTATTTCTCCCAGTCTTGGATGTAATCACGGTTGTGCCTGAAAACAATGCATGCAAATATACACCATACTGCTACTGTGCCGACAGGGCCTAAAGCATCCACATTAATGCCAGGTGCCTCCTTGTTCTCAACAGATGATTGCCCAGAAAATTACACTGCCTACGCCAGGCAATACTAATGATCAGAGTTGGGCATATAAATTCATTAGACTCCGCTCAATCGGCCATGTGAGTATCCTGTGACCGCTAGATAGGAGTTCTACACATCCCTTAACTTCGGGGAACCCCATCATGGCTTTTGATTAGCTGAGCGTCATCATCTATACATCACACTGCAATGATGACATCACGCGAACCTGGCTAATCAAAACCTGTGCCCGGGATTCCAAAACATAAGCAATAGCTCCGGTCCAGCTGTCACAGAGTACAGACCTGGCCGATGGACCAAAGTCCTGTGAATTGATCTGCCTACTTCTACAGAATGTTACATGTTCACCAGGAAAGGGAAAGTGACATAATGTAAAAACAAGTGATTCCTCAGACTCTGTTACCTTGTTCCACTGGTCCATGATCCAGTTTTGATGCTCAGGTACCCAATGAGGATACTTTCAGCGGTAGACAAGGATTAGCATGGGCACTTTGACAGATCAACTATGCAGCCTCACCACACAACGTGCTGTTACACTGTGCTATGAAACCTTTCTTTGATAGACATCAATACCTTTTTCATTAATTTAAGCTAAAGTAGCTCATCTGGTGGATCAGATAAGATGGGCCAGCCTTCACTTTCCATCAACAACCCTTGAATGTACATGAATATATCTTGCAGGATCTCCTGCTGTCGTCCCTTTGACAACTTTCAGTAGATACTGAAGACTGCATACCAGGGTCTTCAGGAGACTCAGATCCAATTGTTTTAGCAATACCAGCTTGGCACATCTCAAAGTTGTGCAGATTCATATGCATGGCCATGTTTCCTGCTTCCATCATAAGAGTACTCACTGATTTTGTGCTGTCCACCCTTGACGTGCCACTTCAACAAAATAGTATCATTCACTTCACCTGTCATTAGTTTTAATGTTATGGCTGATGTTTAACTCTCATGGCCTATTGTATAAAAAAAATTATGCTAAAAAAAAGCCCTTACCAAGTCCTTTTGTGCTCCTTTGTAAAAAAAAAAAAAATGGTGTCCTAACGGGACTTCCAATCTGGATGCATGTCATCCAAAGGAGATGGAGTAACAGAGCTATCAATGGTGAGTAAAATGATATAACTACCTGCTGACGTCAACCACCGTGGTGGAGATATGTCAACTTCTCATTCAAGATATGTGAAGCCTGTTACAGGTGTCCACGTCTACAGCTTCTTATTTCTAGAACCCTCGGGGATAGGGAGAAACATTCTGAGGATAATCCTGGGCTCACACATGTATCTTACCTAATGAAATAGGTGGTTCCTGCCACCACTGTACTCAATGCAAACATGCGTTAAGTTCCACAATATGAACAATGCAGAATGGAAAAGACAGATCTAAGATTTGGTCTTCAGAAAAATATGGTACGACGGTGAAGTACGAGCACTTCTACCGGAGACGTGATTGACCCATGATATGTAATATATAGATAGTAATTGAGCGGCTAAGCAGACACAAGAATTGGTTTGTAAAAATGACACAAAGCTATCTGCGTTACAAGGCACAGCACAAGCAGAACATTCATGTCTATTAACCCCTTGATTTCTGGATTATGTAACACGTTCGAGAGTCATATACTGTATTTGGCAATTATGGAGTGGTTCCTTTTTATTGGAAGGTTAACGACCAGAAAGATTAATGTGGATCCCATTAATTTGATCTTTCCAAACGTTGTTCAATATCTCAGTTGCTCCCAAGCCAGTCACATTTCCACAGAGAAACATATGGGTCTGTCTTAATATTATATACAACTAAAATCCTTCATTTCCTCGATACATTTAATGGCCATAGGATTGTGCTTTTTAGTCGGTCAAGAAATGCACAAAGGATGCTGGGAACACTCCTCTTCTATGTAGTTGCCCATCAATGTAGCCACTCTAGGAAAGAATGAGGAGCAAGGAATAAGTCATGACAGCCAATAAGAGAGGAATTGTGCAAAACATATATTTGCTAGTAAATTACTGACAGATGCCTATGCCAATTTCAGGGAGATATTGCAAATATTAACGTCATACATGTACTGTAGTTTTCGGATTATAAGAAGCACTTTATTCCTCCAAATTTGGGAGGAAAATTGGTGTGTGTCTTATAAACCAAAGGTAGCTTACTGGGGAGGGTGGCAGCGGTGAAGCGGGGTCACAGGAGGCAAAGTTGCTGCTTCAGGAGGCCGGCGGCGATATGGTGGTGCCTGTCCTCTCAGAAGAAGTCGGTTACTGGGGAGGGTGGTGGCGGTGAAGCGGGGTCACAGGAGGCAAAGTTGCTGCTTCAGGAGGCCGGCGGCGATATAGTGGTGCCTGTCCTCTCAGAAGAAGTCGGCGCCCATGAGCGGAAGCCCCTCTTTTCGTCTCCCGTAATCTCAATCAGTGCATGTGCCACCTCCAGTGGCCATTTTACCGATGCCCGATTAGAAAAGGGGTCTCCACTCACTGGTGCCGACATCTACTGAGAGCACAGGCACCACTGCATCGCCCCGTTCCTGCTGCCGCCAGCCTCCAGAAGCAGCAACCCTACCTCCTGTGACCCCGCTCCACCACAGCCGCCCCCCGTAGGCTACCGTTAAATGCACCATTTTATTTTCCACCCGAAAATGTGCGGTGCGTCATAATTCACAAAATACAGTAATTGTAAAATATATAAGTAATTTCATAGTTGATAGTGAATATTGAAGCAAGGCTGTGACCTCCAGATGACACTGTTACAAGGGGGCCTCCCTGACATGAACAGGTAATTAAAGAGGATTAACTGATGGAAGGCAGACCAGACAGGTCTGACAGAGTAATTTTGGGATACAACAGATTTATGGCCAGTAGAGATAACCTTTTACCTCTAGCATCACAACAGATAGGCTAGCAGATTATTTTGGGATCCTTTGTTTTATTCCAGTTATGAATGTTTTTCAGGGGTCCTACAGTTATGAAATACATATTTTCAGAGTCGTGATAACGTGGCGAACATAACGCATTGTCTTACGTCACTAGGCAGAGCCTCCAGACAAATATGAGCTGATGGGTGATGCTATCTATGCCATGTCTCGTATCTATAGAAAGGTAAAATCATGATGAGAAATGTGACAGTAATATCTCCTGGCTGGGACCTCCAGAGGAGAAGATATTTTGGAAGTTGGGGATCCCATAATGTTCTAAAATAACTAGCCACATCTCTGACCAGCCCTGTTATGAATCACCGGAGGGGAGATATGTGGGTGTTAATAAACTAAAATGATATGCTGAACTATGATGAGTGTCAGTCCTGAGGGACACAGTGCGCTGTTGTTCTGTACTATGACCTACCAAAAAATAAATAGCTCCCCTTCATAAAAGACAGAGCCAACCCTGCGACATCAGATTTAGTACATTTCTTCTGCTTATCCTTTTTATTTTATGTAATTGTTTATACTGTATTGTTTTGCCTATTTTGTAACATCTTTCTATGTTTTTTTTATAAGCACGGCCTACTTTTTGGATTATATATCTAAAACTTAATAGCTTTGTTCCTCTTGGTCTATAAACCGCACCTCTGAAGCAATACGCCATCTCTAACAGGTGTCTAGATATACCTTTATATATTCAATGCGTTGGAATGTGTCTATACTATATGCTCACTGTGAGTTCCCCAATAACTGGCCTAGACAGTCAACTGCGTAATTGTCCTGACTATTGGAGGTGATGGAGTGTTGTTTCCTGACAAATTGGTATCAGCCACGAGATCTGCGCGATTCCCCCTGTTGGTTCCCTGACAATTAATATTTGCTAATATTGACTGTATGGAATCCAAGGATTGTTCTTTGTTAGAGAACCGCAAACATCATACCTCTTGCTCTATATGATTTAGATACTTACCCACCAGTTCTGATCTTCCTCTTCTGTAACTACAATAATTTCCCCTATACTAAATGTGAGTTCATCTTCTCTATCTGCAGTGCAGTCGAATAAAGCCTTAACCCGTCGGAGCTTTGGCTTGCTCTTAAGAAAGGTAGAAAAAAACAAAATATTAGATACTTCAATGATGTGAATGTTAGCAGGAGTATAAGACTGAATCTGTGTGAATACATATTGACAAGCTTTTACGATGAAGGAGACAATCATTTACAGCAAACTACCAAGTTCCAGACATTTCCCCAAAGGTATGCTCATACTGAGTTTTTTTTCTATGAGAATTCTGAAGCAGATTCACATCAAAAACTGCTTCAAATACACTTTGAATAATATTCCTATTCATATTCATTTCAATGGAAAATCCTCTTGGCTGTTCATACCGCAATGTTTTTTTTAAGAATTCTTTTTCCAAGATTTAGAGAAAAGCGGCGTTTCCTGAAGAGGATTCCCCTTGAAAAATCACATTGGAATTTTGTACCTGCAAAGAACGCCAATTGAACGCAACGTAAGTCTTTAACCACTTCAGGACCGATTACCCCTGTTCAGTTTTTTTTTCGTACATGTGATTAAAAGAGATGTAAATAAATGTTCTCATTGAGATATTCAAATCATTTTTACATCTTTTTTTCATGATACAAGAGGTTTCATTTTTATGTTTTTTTCATCCTTTTTTTGCCAATATCACGTGATGGTGGGGAAAAAAAATGTGTTTTCACGTTTTTGATTTTTTTTATGACCACAAAAAATATATTTCAAAAATTTGCTCCCCTTTTTCTAACAATTATTTTTTATAAAATGGACCCTTTTTCTCAACAGGAGCGGAAATAATAAAGGTTTGGATTAGCAGTGGCTTTATTTACTTATTCTTTATCTGCTTTTTATTTATTTCATATATTGTGCCCCATTCACCTTAAGGTCATAAAAGACTAAGACTATTAGGGGTCATTTCAACATTTAAATACTTTTTTTTTAATCTAATTTTACCGGTAATTAGGACTTGTATATGAAAATGAAGCCTCTTGGCTGCAGATCTGACTGGTTCTCCTAGGACCCTGCAGCTCCTGCTCCTTCGATACACCCAGTGATTAGTGATGAGCGAGTGTGCTCGTTACTCGAGTTTTCCTAGCATGCTCGGGGTGGTCTCCGAGTATCTTGGGCGTGCTCGTATATTATGCTTGAGTCCCCACAGCTGCATGATTTGCGGCTGCTAGACAGCCTGAATACTAACAAAAAGGGCAATCCCCACATGTATTCAAGCTGTCTAGCAGCCGCAAATCATGTAGCTGCGGGGACTAAAACATAATATAAGAGCACACGCAATATACTCAGAGAACACCCGAGCATGCTCGTAAAACTCGAGTGAAGAGCACACTCGCTCATCACTACCAGCGATTACATGACTGGAGGAAGCACCTTTTAATATATGTACAGTGCATGTATAGTGTATAGTGGTAATAAACAGTCTCTGACTACTCTTTGGAGCCCACTCTTACAGCTGTGCCGTATGATCGCATGCAGCTGTTCTACTATACAGTGACTGTTTAGAACATTGCTGAAGAGTAGAATGCGGAATGCCTGGTCGTTTCAAGTTGATGGGGAGTCCCAAAATGCAGGAAGTGGTTAAATGGATTGTCCAGTACTGGACAACTGTTTATTAATCTGTTGAGACCCAAAGTAATATAATTAGAGTCCATGCTCCCTTTCTGCGGCAGAGCCATTCCAGCTATGTTGGCAGCATAGTTCCCAAATGTGACCGGTCACGTGCTGGCTGCAGCCAAGGAACGGCCGCTGGAACGTTGCCTCTGTAGGAGGTGAGTATTTGCTGTTTTTATGTTAATTTGGGTCCTGAATCATTAAGCTGGGATTGTGGTGAACCTGTGAAACCGGTGTTAAGAGTTTAAAATAGTTACTATACATTTTTCCAAGATGCCTGACTGCTCCAAAAAGTTGACTATATTATAAGATGCTCATACAACTTCAACACCTGTCAACTGGCATCTTATATTCCCGACTTCTCCATACATGCCAGCTCAGATGAGCGTACAAATGTTTACAATGGTCATGGCTTATCTTCTCTGAAACACAAAAATCAGACATTAAAATTCAACAATTCTGACCCTTCCTTTCTCTATCATCATCTGTTTGGGAGAGTCAGAAAGGCACCTTCTCCAGTAGATTATCGGTGGCTTTAGTCAACTTTACTCTGTGTGGCAAAATTAGGTGCCCCGTAAAGAAGGTAAACCATGAAATCTTACCAGGCTCATCCTTCGTGGCATTGGCAGAGGTGGCTCTTGATTAGCGGCTGGGACATGATAGAGTTCTTGCACAGATGGTCCTGGAGATACATTACTCTGAGTCGATCTTTGGTTTCCCGGTTTTGGATATCCTTCTGTTCTGTAATCAACTAGTAAATTGACAGACTGTCATTAAATCAGAAAATATTTGACAAGTGATATAGGATACAACTGTAGAAGGCACTTCTTGAGCTGAAATTCTCAAATGATTGTGTTTAGTACACAATAATAATTATACTAGGATCACAAACCTTTAGGTGGGATTTCTGGCACTTCATGGAGACTACTGAGTTTTGGTGATCCAATACTGTAATCACAAAGACAAACAATATAACATATACTAACGGCCAAATGTAAGAGCGTTATTTTCATGGGCAATTTCTCTCTCAGAAATATGTACCGTAGTTATTTAGCCCATAAGAACAGTGGTGTCTCACAGTGTGAGCTTCAATGGCCTTCAGCCCTGTTCGTCATCAACAAGTCCAGTATTTGGCAGCACAAAAAAAACGCCAAATAACTGGGCAGCCTGTACAGCAATACGTGACAGGATATAGACAGGCTGTGTACATCCTACTTCTGTTATACAGAGATAGAACATCGCTCACGACAGTCATACCTCTCAAATTTCCAAAAAGAAAAATTGGGATAGATCATACAAAATTTGAGGCTATCCTTCCTTAACGATGTATGGAAAAAAAAGAATGTAATCATTCAAAACTACAACTTGTCTAGCAAAAAACAAGAGGTAAAGGGGTGAAAGGGGTTATCCAGGCTAGGGACACACAATCACTATGTGACTGCATATTGTCAAATTGTCACAATGTGCAGTGCACACACTGTCGCAATTCACTGGTATTGCTAATGTAAGCAGGTAGTCACCTGACTGCATGTATGCGATTTGCATACTTAAGGCCACAGACGACTAGGCCTGTCCGGCTTCTATTTATTCATTTTTATGGAAAAAAGCCGAGCACATTTAGTTGACGTATGACCGTGTCCAGTTGGAGCGTGACGTATTGTGATGGTGTGTACACTGTGACTGTCACCATTCAGCAAACTGCAGTCACACTGAGCGATTGCATACTTTTGTCCCAAGCCTGGACAACCCCTTTAATATATAAATAAAGTTTATTTCTAAAAAAAAAAAAAAAAAAAAAAAAAATCTTATTTTTTGGTGGTGGTACATACTATAAAAATGTAGCTCTATGTACCAGTACAATGCGCCTATAAAGAAGAACGACACTTCGAGATGTAGCGTTGAGACATACGCGCCAGTGACATTACGGAGACTGGCGGGAGACCCAGGCAGCATTGGAACAGAAGTAGTGGGAGATCAGTAAAGAGAGAAGAATTATTATTTTTTTTTTTTTGGACGGCTTAAAAAAAAAAAATTTAAAATAAAAACTTGAATAAACTAACCCACGTAGAAATATGTTATATAATAGATATTTACCTTGGTCTCCTAGATATAACTTCTGACTGGAGAAATTTGGATGGAGAAGTGCAACACGAGCCGTAATCTGGAACATGAGGACAACATTTGACTTTTCTATCTTAGGCATGAGGAAAACATTATACACAGAGAGACAACACGTTTTGTTTATGGGTTAATACAATATACAGGTGATTAAAGTCCGTCCATTTAAGATAAACTTCTCATTTAAGTTAAATTAATATAATTTTTTTTGTGATTATTGATAGAACACTTGAAAGGTCTGCCCCCCTTTGACGAACAAAATGGTTAGCAACTTAAAGGGAATCTGTCAGTAGTTTTTTTGCTATGGAATCTGAGACCAGAATGATGTAGGGGCAGAGAGCTGGATTCCAATGATGCATTACTTACTGGGCTGCTGAGTGCAGTTTTGATAAAAATCAATGTTTTCTCTGCTGTAGATTTAGCATTGCTGTGAATGCTGAGCTCTGTAGAAACCGCCCACACCAGTGCCTGACCGCTTTCTGTATACACTGTACATGGTCAACAAGCTGCTAATCAGTGGTGGGGCAGAGTTATACTGATTAGCTGGACTGCCTGGAAGGTGTCACTTAGTCCTCTACAGTTGTGATAATCTGCTGCTGTTAAAACACTGATAATATTGAAGCTGCAGCAAGTGACACATAGCTGGAATCAAGGTCTCGGTCCCTACATTATCCTGTGCTCCGATTAAGTAGCAAAAACCTGCTGACAGATTGCCCTTATTACCTGCATGTCTCTTCTTTTTTTTACCCTACACCTTGACATTAAGGCTCTGTGGTGTAACATTACTTAGTAAGTTAGCATACATAATAAATAAGTAGAAATCACAATATTCCAGTATAATATACTCATCAACAGACTAACTGAAGTCACCCTTACCAAAGTGCAGATTGCTTTGACTAGAGGGGCTGTGTGGAATAATAGGTGCAGGCTCTGAAAGTGCCCTCTTGTGCTTTGTAGTCAATGGAGGTGTGGCAGGCAGCTTTTTGGGGACAGGTGATGGACTAGCAGGGGGAGGAGGTGGTGGTACATTGGGTGCTGAGAAAGAAACAATATGCATGCATTGAATTGTAAACATTTATGATCGAATGTCTCCCTAAATAGATTTCTTCCCTTCATTTGGTTACTCGAACGTGTATATTTCTCCCCATACATATCAATGGAAGTGCCTTCTGGGGTCTATGGCAAAGACCAATCTAGGCCCTTAGGCCCCCCATTATTGTGTCTGGCATTTGTTTCACCATCCCTTTACCTTAGAACACTTCTACTGGAAAGTAAAGGGTATAAAGTTAAGCAGGACTGAATGCCATCTCTCCCCTATACCAACCACATGAGCGGTCAGATTCGTGTGTAAAGCTTAAAGTTTCCCTGTACACACTGAGCCCATTTTATCAAAATATTGGCGCAACGGGAGGCTGTGCAAAAACGTTGTAACGGCTTCCCCCATGCCATTTTCTCCCAGCTCCAACAAAGTGGACAGAGCTGGGGTATAGCAACCGGTGCTCATCGAAGTCACGATCAGGGTCCACTACACAACAAATCTTACTCCAGCAGGGACCGGAGTAAGATTTATGGGGAGGGGCATGCCACTTGTCCGAAGCTTCTGATTCATAAAGAGGCATGAATCTGGAGTGTCCTACTCCAGCAGGTCTCCTCATCAAGACCAGTGTCAACAATGCCAGTCTTGATGAATATGGGCCTCATTCTTTTGCTATGAATTTTGGTTCTGGCTTTTCGAGAAAACAAAAAGCACGCAACTCAGATCACTCTACCAGTATGTGACTGGATAGTCATAAAAATAGAAAACAGAAGAGGGTCCTTTCAAATCATGTACCAGGACATTTAGCTGATTTGTTCGCCTAGCATTACTCTACATTATACATGTCTTTACATGGTGTGCTTCCACTGTTACATATGTCTAAAACTGATGGACATGTGAAGAAACACTCCATGTAAAACTGGTTCGTTACCATATGTCCTCCATAGGTACGACATAGTGCATCAGTTTTACCTGACGTGTCTCAGTAACAAAAAAAATCTATAATAGTTTTCAGAAAGTAGGTGTTTTTTACTGTGAATAGTAATTTACGGAAGGGCAGACTGAACAAAGTGGACATAATGAACATCATTCAATCTCCTGATCTTTGTACTGGCTGTCAGTCATTAACACAAGTATCATTGTTTGGGTTTCCATACCTCTAATAGGATTGCGTGGAGGCAGTGGGGGTGTGAAGGGAGCTGTTGGTGTCATGGCATTATCAGTGCAGGATTGTCCTCCGCCTATTTCATAGCGTGAATCTTGGGACACCTGAGATGCTCGCCTTAAGAATGATGTTGGCGGTCCCCTGTCGGAGAACTGAGCGCTGGGAGACTGGAAGCAACTGTATGGTCGTAGCGATCTCTCCTTCTTAACAGGGCCCAGCTAAGAAGAGGAGAAAATGGCTTTAGAATTGTACAGTGTTGTTCATTTGGACACAATACGGGATCAATCCAAAAAAACTGTACTGAGAACATGCCCAAAAGATTGATTTCATTGAATGTGGATGGCCAGTGCAAATCACTCAAGGAATAAAATGTTTGATCATCTCTAGACAATTGTTCATTTACTGGTTGTTCAATCATCAATCGACTCCGATTTCAGGAGTATTGCTACCTTTATGCTCACCTTCTCATCAAGGTCATCATCACTTTCATACATGTCATCTTGGCGTAACCGCCACTCATATTCCACATGGACACGCATGTTAAACTGATTGTTCTGAGCTTGGAGAAGCTATTGGAAAAGAAACAATATTTATAAAGATTATTATCACAAAAGGTCCCAATTCATATAGGAAGGACAAAAAAACTCACGTATCAATAGAACACTAAAAGGAGGAGGTGAATGAACCACCACCGAGGATTATAATCCTTAAAAATTAATTCTAAAATTGAATACATATACAATATTGCAGAAAATCAAGAAAAAACTACTGGACACCATATACACAGAGGCAGGATGTTGCCATTCAATAGCCCTTTGTAAAATATCGCCGTACGTGAATACGTTTATGGTATAACTCTAAATACTTTTGTTAATAGCAGCCCTCAGAAGAAAGTGCAAAGTGCAGATATGAGTCCATTCAAATGCTAGACTACATAGCACAAATCCCTAACTATTTGCCATAACATAGGCATAAATAAAATAAATATGTGCCTAAAGGTATATTAATATCATGCCATGTGCAAACAGTGCAATACAAATCCACTTTAGTAACAGCATACAGTACGTATCAGTCTAAACATAAGGTGCAATGTGCTAGTCAGCCATGACATGGGAGTAAGCCCTTGAATGAAACATTGCTGAGGGACAAACCGAATTAAAAGGATGGAGAATAAGAGGATAAACTTACTAATAAAACGTGGCAAAGTGCTGGCAACAAGCTGTCCTCACCACCCCAACGCCCGTTTCATTTAGACTTCCTCAGGAGGCATGTGTTGCAGGAGGGATTCTGCCTATTTAAGAGATGTTTGTCCAATGGGAAGCCTGACAGTGTCTGTAGACTAGTTAGCAGGTGTTTCTGGTTGTGAGGGCCATGCGCAAGCGCAGATGTATCCGAAATGACCTTGTATTTACAGAGCATGCGCAAATGGCCCAACACCTGCCGGGATATTCCGACATACAAATATCTGTATTCAATAAATAATTTTTAAGGATTATACTATTTGGTGGTGGTCCATTTACCGCCTCCTGTTATATTTATAAAGATCAATGAATAGAAGTATGATTAAGAACGAAGACAAGTAGTTGAGTGACTTTATAATTTGGTCCCCTGAACTCAGTTGAATCCCTTTAGTATATTTCCATTGGTACTAATTTTTTTCAAAACTTAAGCCCCATTAACCATGCAGATTGTTGAGGTTTTCTGCCTCCCAGGAACCTCAAAAGAGACCTCAATTATCAGCTTGGCACAACACTTGATATATACAGTTTATATTTGATCCCTGTGCACTGGTACCTTTTAGTAAGGCGAAGTAAAACATTTGATCCACGGGGCCATGCAAACTGGCGGGGAGTATGTAAAACTCCTTTCGGTCCTGGAGAATCCCTGCAGCGCACAGTGCATGTGCTTAGGGGATTTATAAGTCTGCAGTCACACAGAGTGATTTGGACTGGACAACCCCTTTAAATGAATAGCATAATTGTAGGTGGTCACGTGACCACAGGTATGTAATACGCATATTCTTGCCACATTTGGACTAGACAGCCCCAGCCTCGATCAATACAAGTGAATCGACTTAGGCCATGCACATCTAGTTGGTATGTGTCCAGAAGTATGAATATTGCATATTCGCAGGCACGTGACTGCCCACAGTCATCACAGACACTAGCCTGTTTGTTGGGCTCTCCATGCATGTGTTGTGACTGTCACACAGCCGCGACACATGCAGCTGCGGAGCTGAACAGCTGATTATCGGGAGTGCTCCAGGTATCCAGGTTCCCTGTGCAGCTTATTTGGTAAGTCCTATAGATTGCCGAATAAGCAGAGACCCCATCAAATTCACTCAACTCTAATTAAGATGTCTACAGTCACATAGTGAGACTGCAGACTTAGCAACAATAAAGGAAGTTTTACTGAAAACTTCTGTGTACGTAACTATTTACACCCCTAAAGTCAGTACTTTGTAGAGCCTCCGTTTGCCGCAATTACAGCTGCAAGTCGATTTGGAGCTGTCTCTATGAGCTTTCCACATTTGGACACTGGGATTTTTGCCCATTACTCAAGGCAAAACTGCTCTAGTTTCTTCAAGTTAGATGGTTTCCTCTGGTGAGCACCAATCTTCCAGTCTAACAATTCTCAATTGGATTAAGTTCTGGACTTTGACTAGGTCACTCCAAAACATTTACATGTTTCTCCCTTTAAACCACTTGAGTGTTGATTTAGCAGTATGCTTTGAGTCATTATCTTGTTTGAAGGTTAAACTCCGTCCCAGTCTCAAATCACCCAGTAGCGGAATTGCATTCGCATAGGTTCCCAGCAAAGAAGATTGCCTTGTCATGGCCGCTGGACATGCATAAATTGGCCAAATTATGTGCTAAGTATCTTCGTTATTTCCTATTTTCTAGAGCAGTAATAAAATTCAAATGTTATATATGTATATATATTTCAAATTTAAATGCAACAGCGTTACAGAATGCAACTTTATTTGTTAGTTATGTATTTTATGTATGGAGATGGCTACTCTTAGTATGCGTCTGTGCACACCAGTTTTCTGTTTAGAAGAGACGGTCAGTCTTTTGATATTAGTCACAAATCACTGACAGACTGAAACAGGTTTTACTCAAGAATATATCCATCCATCCCCTCGACTCTGACCATTTTCCCTTTCTCTGCTGCCAAAAAACAACCCCATAGCTTGATGATGCCTTCACCATATGTTTCACTGTGGGGATGACGTTATTATTGATGAGCTTTGTTGGTTTGGTGTCAGACAAAGAGTTTACCTTGGTGGCAAAAAGTGCACCTTCCTCCATACATTTGGGGAGTCTCCCACATGTCTTTTGGCAAACTCAAAACGAGCCTTAGAATTTTTTGTGTGTAAGTAAAGAGTTTTCTGCCCACTCTTACCTAAAGGCCACCTCTATAGAGTTTATGCCTTATTGTGGTCATATGGACAGATACTCCAGTCTCTGGGAACTCGGCAGCTCCTTCAGGGTTACCTTTGCCTCTCTGTTCAAAGCCCTCCTTGCCCGAACTACGAGTTTTGGTGGGCGGCCCTCTCTTGGCAGGTTTGTTGTGGTACCATGTTCTTTCCATTTGATGATAATGAATTGATGGTGCTCTGGGGGATCATCAGAGATTGGAATATTTTTTACATAACCCAACCCTGACTTGTACTTCTCAACAACTTTGTCCTTGACTTGTTTGGAGATGTCCTTGGTCTTCCTGATGTTCTTTGGTTAGTGCTCTTGCAGACTCTTTGTTCATTCAGAAAAGGTGTGAATATACTGACAGATCATGTGACACTTACATTGCACACAGGTGGACTTCCTTTCACTAAGCATGTGACCTATGAAGGTAATTGCATGCACCAGAATGTTTTAGGAGCTTCATAGAAAAAGGGATGAATACATATGCAGTAGTGATGATTTGTTAGTGTTCAGAGATTAAGTTTTCATCGCCTCAGCTTAATGATTTCCAGCTACTACCCAGCTTGAGTACATGTGGGGGTTGCCTGGTTGCTAGGGAATCCTCACATGTAATCAAGCTGTCTAGTAGCTGTAAATCATTCAGTTGCGGCAATGAAAACTAAATCTCCGAGCACTAACAAATATTCGAAGATCACCCAAGTAACGAGAATACTCGCTCATCACTAATACTAATATGCACATGACAATTTTTAGGTATTTGATCCCATAAATGTTATTTATGCCTTTATTTTTCTCACTTCATTTCACCAACTGACTATTTGCTTTAAAAAATATTTAAACACAAGTTGTAATGTAACAAAATGGGTAAAACGTGAAAAATTATGAATAATTTCACAAGCCACTGTATGTGTGACCATTTTAATTCTCTTACCAAATCTTCACAAAGAGAAAGCTTCAGGCGTCTGGCAATATCGAGAGCAGTTTCCCCAGCTTCATTTTCTGCAAAAATTAAAAGTTGTGAAAAAAACATGAGAAATAAAACCAACAGAGCTGAAAAAGCGATACAATCATTATCATTAAGTAACGCAGGTAAGCAATTGCGGTGTCTAGCTTCTTAGGAATTGGAGCATGGAAAATCACATTTTTCACATTTTCATTCTTAGAAAGTTGTGCGATACTAATTTATTCGACATGGAAATTGTTATCCAATTTAATTCTATCACCCTTAAGGCATAAAGCGAGAAAAGGAAATGAAAAGTCATCTGGTAATGTTAAAAATGAAGGAGATCTGGCCGAAAACTTCTGGATCAGGACATGAAAGATGCTTGCAAGGGGATGATACCGTATGCCCCATCATGTGCATTATTTCTGCTAGAATCTGAGCTACTTACTAGAGAGATCATTTATACGGCTAACACATTGGATAATTACAATACTTTGTATTATTGTGTAATGATCCACAGGAAGACAGCTGGAGAACCATGATTCCGCTATACTGTTGGACCATGATTCCGCTATACTGTTGGACCATGATTCCGCTATACTGCTGGACCATGATTCCGCTATACTGTTGGAAGACCTTTTTGGGTGAAGGGACGGCTTGGGTGTTCAGTTAGACCCAAACTTTAAACTGCAGTTTCACCATAATTGGTAATATAGACTTAGTATATCCAGGTACTCACTTATCTTTACATTGACTTTAGCTCTCAGGAAAAGTTTTATGCTCTCAGTTTTGTTATACAAGCAGCAGTAGTGAAGTGGGGTGTTTCCTCGGACAGTTTGCTTCATTAGGTTTCCACTGTAGAAAATACAATTTACATTTTTTAGTCAACCATACAGACAGCATATAAAACAAGCAGATCACATTACAACTACATATATTGCATTAATTCACTTACCTGTTATGTACCAAAAAATCTACAATATGTAATGACGTTCTGTCTGACAATAGCACTGCCAGATGCAGAATGGTCTCACCAGCCTCCTGAAACAGAATAAGCAAATAACATCATTTACAAACATTCTTCTGCTTCCCATAAAGAAATAAGACAAGAGCAATATACCGTAAATAGCTCAATACAACTAAGGCTACGTTCACCTTTGCGTTGTTGGGCGCAGCGTCGGCGATGCGACGCAACCAACAACGCATGTACACAACGCAGCGTTTTGCGACGCATGCGTTGTCATAAGATCCTAGAGATCAGGAATTTTGGCGCAGGGAAAAAGCTACAAGTAGCATCCTCTGCGCCCTGTCTTGTGCGTCTATATGATGCATGCGTCGTAAAACGCAGTACAATGCATACCGGCGCATGTCCATGCACCCCCCATGTTAAAGATAGGGGTGCATGACGCATGCGTCAGTATGCGTCGCCGACGCTGCGCCCAACAACGCAAATGTGAACGTAGCTTAACATGCCAAGTGGTTTCTCCAAATTCATCACAAATGGCACTTCACTTTTATTGACCACTGCAGTCTCAGAAGCCCTCCATGACTAGTATATTTCGCTCTCAGTAGAGCCCCTTTCACTGTTATCATTAGTAACAAAATAAATTATTGCCAGACACAGCTCCTAGCTGCATTCCTGAGGAATTGTAATTCCTTCTTCTGGGAAAATATTCTTTAGTTCACTAATATTCTTGGGTTTGTGAGCTGCCACTGCCTTTTTCAAATCCCAGCAAAGACTGTGAGAACATCTTCAGAACTTCTTCTGAAAACAAGACTTGGTGGACTTTAAGGGGATACAGTGGGTATGGAAAATATTCAGACCCCTTTAAATGTTTCACTCTTTGTTTCATTGCAGCCATTTGGTAAATTCAAAACAGTTCATTTTTTTCCTCATTAATGTACACTCTGCACCACATATTGACTGGAAAAAAAACAGAAATGTAGTAATTTTTGCAAATTTATTAAAAAAGAAAAACTGAAATATCACTTAGTCCTAAGTATTCAGACCCTTTGCTCAATATTGAGTAGAATCACCTTTTTTGAGCTAGTACAGCCATGAGTCTTCTTGGGAATGATGCAACACGTTTTTCGCACCTGGATTTGGGGATCCTTTGCCATCCTTCTTTTGCAGATCTTCTCCAGTTCCGTCAGTTTGGATGATGAACGTTGGTGGACAGCCATTTTCAGGTCTCTCTAGAGATGCTCAATTGGGTTTAGGTCAGTGCTCTGGCTGGGCCAGTCAAGAATGGTCACAGGGTTGTTCTGAAGCCACTCCTTTGTTATTTTATCTGTGTGCTTAGGGTCATTGTCTTGTTGAAAAGTGAACCTTCAGCCAAGTCTGAGGTCCAGACCACTCTGGAAGAAGTTTTCATCCAGGATATCTCTGTACTTGGCCGCATTCATGTTTCCTTCAATGACAACCAGTCATCCTGTTCCTGCAGCTGAAAAACACCCCCATAGCATGATGCTGCCACCACCATGTTTCACTGTTGGGATTGTATTGGGCAGGTGATGAGCAGTGCCTGGTTTTCTCCACACATACTGCTTGGAATTATCACTAAAAAGGTCTATCTCCATCTCATCAGACCAGAGAACCTTATTTCTCATAGTCTGGAGTCCTTCATGTGGTTTTTAGCAAACTTTATGCGGGCTTTCATAGGTCTTGCACTGAGGAGAGGCTTCCGTTGGGCTACTCTGCCATAAAGGCCTGACTGGTGAAGGGCTGCAATAATTGACTTTGTGGAACTTTCTCTCATCTTGCCAATGCATCTCTAGAGCTTAGCCACAGTGATCTTGGGGTTCTTCTTTACCTCTCTCACCAAGGCTCTTCTCTCATGATTGCTCAGATTGGCTGGATGGTCAGGTCCAGGAAGACTTCTGGTGGTCCCAAACCTCTTCCATTTAAGGATTATTCGAGGCCACTGTGCTCTTAGGAACCTTGAGTACTGCAGAAATTCTGTTGTAACCTTGTGCTTTGCCACAATTCTGTCTCTGAGCTCCTTGGCCAGTTCCTTTGACCTCATAATTCTCATTTGGTCTGACATGCACTGTGAGCTGTGAGGTCTTATATAGACAGGTGTGTGCCTTTCCAAATCATGTCCTATCAGTTTAATTAAACACAGCTGGACTCCAATGAAGAAGTAGAACTATCTCAAGGAGGATCACATGGAAATGGACAGCATGTGACTTAAATATGACTGTCTGAGCAAAGGGTCTGAATACTTATAACCATGTGATATTTGTTTTTCTTTTTCATTAAATTTGCAAAAATTTGTACCTTTCTGTTTTTTCAATCAAGATGGGGTGCAGAGCGTATATTAATGTGAAAAAATTAACTTTTTTTAATTTACCAAATGGCTGCAATGAAACAAAGAGTGAAAAAAATTAAAGGTGTCTGAATACTTTCCGTATCCACTGTATCTCTCCAGTTGTAAGGTTCAATGATGTCCAAACTTTAACTTTCTCATAGAAGCCATGTCGTTTTCTTAAGGATTTCCTGATATTTTATTAAATGCATCATGCCCTCCACATGCTGCAGGTTGCAGTACCAGAAAAATAAAACAGCGCCATAGCATCACTGAGCTGCCGCCATGCTTCTCTGAAGTAATAAATACAGCCCACAATGGACCAAAACAACACGGATCTCTCACACATGCTCATGGCCATGTGTCATAAATATCAATAAGAGATCACACTGCATTAAATAGGACACTCCAACAGACAATCAAATATACCTGAGAAACAAAATTGGAGTTCAAGTCCTAATTGAAAAAAGTATATATACAAATTTTTATTCCACAAAGAGGTCACATACAAAATAATAATATCATTTAACAATAAATAGATAGATGACACAGCGAGCAAGGCTGAAGAAAACACTGAAAGTAAACGGTGACAGCCCCTAGAGATGTCTGCATGTGTTTCATAATAAAGTGCTAACATTGCACATCATAATAGGAGTTTTAGGGCCGGGAAGGTTACTTACTACATATCATATATCCCGCAACGGGGTCAAAGTCAAGTATAGGGCACTAAATGTCAATCCCGGTTCCATGAACCTTACCCATTATGCAGACTTCACCAAAGCCCCAACGTGCGTTTCGCGTCTGCTTCGTCAGGGGGCTTCTGACAAAGCCGACGCGAACTCTGAACTTGTGATATCGACTTCCAGCTGTATCTCTAGGAACATTCAAAAGCTTTGTATCTTTTAGTAGCATTTTCCTTGTTTGTGTATGGCAATTATCTCTTCTTTGGACAATTCTCTTGATAACCCGAGAATATTACTGTTGGCTATTGCCCATGAGGAATGGGCTAAAATTCCCCGAGTAAGGCTGCCAGAAGCTGGTGTCTGACTATGCATAATGTTTGAATCAGGTGATAAACACAAATTACAGATCAAAACCAAGTTAAAAATACAGAACAGAGTATTATAAATAATTATACAGTATATATCATGAGATAGTAGAGATAAGGTGCCAGTGCATAAGAATATTTAGCTGAACCAGATAAGTCATTTTATTAGTAGTGCATGATAGTGCTTGTATTGAGCCCATATCCATATAGAATGAGTGGGAACAGGGCAAAAGACATGAAGTATAAGATATATCAATGTCTGAGCAGAAATCCGCCCTCGTCAATGACTACTACTAAAATGGCTTTCATCTGATTCAACTAAATATTCTTATGCACTGGCACCTTATCTCTACTATCATGAATATATATATAAATAGGAACAGCATCAATACTACTGCAATTGTGGTGCAAAGCTTTCCAAACCAGGGTTCCAATGGCTTCAATATAGAAGTAAAACAAGAAAACAGCGCACAAAAAATAGAAAAATGTGGGTTTTTAATGCCTGGACGGCGTGGCAACGTTTCGGATATAGATCCTTTTTCAAGCAATGAACATACAAATGAAGTGAACTTATATAGCAAATACACATGTTCTTCATTAACAAAGTATTTATCAAAACTTACATTTTTTTTTGTCATAAGTGCATACATAATCAATGATGTGATAAAGTGCATCCGTGCTTTTCTAATAAATACACAAAAATATGTTACCGATATAAAAATCACATACGGTGCAATGTGAATATATCCAGAATATGCTAAATGAACAATTAAAATAAATCAGGTGCCCCAATCTGATGAAAACAAAATCAGAAGCACACTTACAATTGTACACCAGCGTGTATTCGATTGCCAGCGTCTTCCTGGAGTTAGTGCGCATGTCAGCGACGTCTATACCAGGACCTATAGCATTATGGTCCACGTCTGCGCACAACTACTCTGAAGACATCGGCACCATATTGGTAAAGGTATATTTCTCCCAAACGGGAGAATGATCAAAATAACTTCATTTAGCATATTCTGGATATATTCACATTGCACCTTATGTGATTTTTATATCGGTAACATATCATTGATTGTATGCACTTATGACTAAAAAAATGTAAATTTTGATAAATACTTTGTTAATGAAGAACATGTGTATTTGCTATATAAATTCACTACATTTGTATGTTCATTGCTTGAAAAAGGATCTATATCCGAAACGTTGCCACGCTGTCCAGGCGTTAAAAGCCCACTTTTTCTAATTTTTGTGTGCTGTTTTCTTCATATATAAATACTCTGTCCTGTATGCATCATTCCTACACATTATATAGATTTTCCTTGTAACACCTGTCCATCCATTGTGGGTGTACACCCCTTGTTTTCATATTATGTTTTTAGCTTGTTTTTTTTTTATCTGTAATTTGTATTTATCACCTGATTTAAATAAATAAATCTCTTTCATGATTCACTATTTTGGATACATTGGGACTTTTTTGGTTGGATTTTCTATTTATTTTCCTTCCTTGGCTTTCACCGACTGTCCCGTCTAGCCACTACCAGTCCAGTTTCTTGTTGTGCCGATAAAGTACGGTATTATTAACACGTATAGTATTCTGCACAGTATTTCAATAAGTCTATCGCACAACTTGACCCAAATCTTCCCTTGTCTCAACTTTACGCATAATGTTTGCATCAGGTCATAACTGCTTCACTTGTCACGAAGGGGTTGAAACATTCTGACACTGCAGTAGTCAGTAAAAGGGTCATTTTCTGTTGAATTTGGAGAAATCACTTGATATATTAGTTGGTTTAAGCTATTCACAATGTGATTGTTTGCTAATAAACCTATTGTGCAATGGGGGGGTCATTTTATTTACACTGTACGTGATATTTTGTAATGTGCATACACAAACGTTCTTAATATTCTTATTGGCAATACTACAAGTACATGCATTATACTTCTGTTTTTAAGAAAAAAGGCCATTTAATCAGTATCACACCGAATACCCAACAATTACCTGTGCTGGTTGGGGCAAGGGTTCTGTCAATTCAACCTTTTCCGCATAGGCCTGGATCAGTGCAAAAACGTCCTTAAACCGAACAGCATCTTGAAGGTCATGCTGCCGCGTCAATGGGTGGAGGTTGCTTCTTTTTGTATATAACCAGTGTACATACTTGGAGTTAATGAAATCTTTTCTAGTGGTCCTATTAAATGTTACCAAAAAGAGGTACATTAATTAATAGCTTCATGAGGTCTTTTAAGAGTAACAGCATTTCCAAAAAAACTGAGCTATGTCAATCTTGGGTAGAAGGGTATTTTACAGTGCAGTTACTCTTTCAAGTCAATGCCACCAATAAAGAAAACCGTTAAAATCATGATCTACTCACATGGCGCTGTCTATAGTAGGCTTGATTGTCGGAGATGGGAGATTGGCCTCTACAATGTCATTGAAGCCAGAGTTACCAACATTTTTTGCTAGCTGAAAATACACCATGGGGATGAGAGAAGTGAGCAGAGTATGTCCATCACTAATTAGTAGTAATAATATTACACTGATATCAGTCTACCAACCTAGACCTCTGGATAGAGCAGCAATAATCTTTGGATATGGAACCATAAGGATCATTCAGACATCAGTTTACCACAGTGTTTTTCACGGATAGTACTCAGACCTATGAGAGTCTATGGGGTAGTTCACATGTCCGATTTCTTTTTTACTTGGACCGAGTGGTCCGCACAAAATCACGGAGACTTGTCCGATACTGGTCCAATTCACGAATCAAAATGGACAATGTGAGTCTACAAGTCAGTGAAAATTTTTTAAAAAATTGGACAGCAATCAGGTGCCGTCCGTGAGCTGTCCGATGTTCCTTGACTGTTTGAAAGGAGAAGCTTGAGAGAGTTTTTTTACATTTTTCCATCAGAGAAAAATTGATGAAACTCTGACAGTAAAAACTAGCACTTGACCAAACTCTGATGAAACTCTGATCAAAAACACTGCTGAAATTCGAAAAGATTGATAAAAATCACTCGGTGATATCTGAATGAGCGCTACGACCTATGTACCCCGCAATGGAACAACAATGAAGCAGGTTTCTGAGATTTCTTAGCTCTCCCAATTTAGCAATAACATAAAACCTAAAGAATTTTGGGAAACATCCTGCGTAATGTTACTGGTCACAAATATCACACACAAGTGGCAATTATATTTTCAGCTTTCTTTTTAATCCTTTACTTTATAACTTGCTTTATGGTATGAGATATTTCCCAGATTTTTACAGTAGATCTTTAAAGCACCACTCCAGATGTCTTCTTCATTCTATCACTGGAGTGGTGTTACTAATGTACGTTCCCTGACCCTAGTCTCCTACTTAGCAGCCCCCGTCTTCATCTTTTATCCGGTCGGTCTCTAGCAGTTTGTGACCTGCCAGATCACCCCAGTGTTTCCTGGACATTTCAATGTCAGTCTATGAGAGCCTTATTCTTGTTCTCGTAGACTTGCATTGAGAGTTTATGACCGTTCCCTCTGACTTCCGGTCAGTCAGAGGATGCGGTCACAAGATGGCCTCGCGGGACCAGGAAGAGCAGATGTCAACCGTATGTTGAGTAGAATATTAGGTGCAGGAACCTTGCCTTAGAACCACTGCAGTGCTAAAATAACAACATAAAGATGGAGCGGTGCTTTAACAATTCGTCAACTATTTTATTTTCTCCTAAAATTTTTAATTGCCTAAATAACTTTTTATATGGCGGTATCTAAAATTAATAGGAACGTCTTTCCTCTCACCAAGAGCTCTGAGGTTCCAAGTTTGTCAAGCGAGAGGGACTGAATACGTGAATGATGGACTCCAAGTTCTCTATGAACCCCAGAACATTCAATACAAGTGAGGATGCCCAGATTTATAGACAGCCATGTTGGATCTGGTAAATAAAGAAACATACATCATTCATATATTTTATAACACAAGGATAACAAAAAATGAAAATAGAAAGAAAAACTATATGTAACAATAAGCAGAAAGATAAAAACCACTCCTATGTTAAGCACATACTTGGCGTTAACATGTAACCCAGCCTATCTCACATCACCGTCAGCCATCTATCTGCTCTATGGAGGTTTTTATCACTGACATCTGACATCTATCTAAAAGCTGCTCAAGACAGGGAATGGATATAAAGGGGTTTTCACACAAACAACATGTATCTCCTATCTAGAGGTTAAGGAAAGTGCATGATTTCTGCAGGCCTCACCAGGGACCCCAACAATTACTAAAGTGGGCATCCCAAGTCCCCAGTTTCTCCTCCATTCAAGGACTTCGGGAGTCTTGTAGACTTGACAATAAGTGATAAATGTCTTTTGTTGGAAACCACAGTAAAAAGAAGCCATGATTAGAAATGATTTATGTTTAAATAAGGTTTTCTTTGCTTAAATATATTTCTTTTAATTTTTGCCAATTTTCACACTATCACTTAGAGCTCTTTTAAACTAAGATGTTTCAAAAGTCACACGCACATTAGCAGCACGTCTGTCCCCATCTTTTGTAACATCTAATGAGCGTGTGCAAAAATCATCGTGAAGGGAGGGGAGCAGGGTAAGTGTAGCATTACCTATTCTTATTGGTGAAGCCTGTGTTATCAGCTGGGACTAGAGGTGTTATCTGTCACTATACTGCTGCCTGTGATGAGAAGAAGCCTGTTGAAAACTCTTCCTGAAAAGACTAGTAGTATGAGGCTAGGGCCAGTGTGAAGACTGCAAGAATACGAATTTTGTTTTTAACAGAAATGTTAACTTGACAAATAAAAGAAAACGTTGGCAAAAAGTCATATTCTGGTGATGGCAGTCAAGTAGATGACGTTTGGAACATGTATTGTTAAAGCTTTGTCATCTTATCTGCTACACATGTGCTTTCTACAAAGCCTAAATAATTTAACAGGGATGGTTGTAAGTTATATAAAACAGAGAAAACATATATAGATCTAGATCTGCCCCTCTATAATTTATAGGAATAGCATATGTATTTATATACATATTTCACATGTAACCGATTCTATTTCGTGCAGAGTTTGATCTCACCTGGCGCACCACAATCGCAGCACACACTGTTCCCGGGCATTCGCCTAATATCTTCAATAATGGCTTTGGTAAGATCTTCTATACTGTTCTCCTCACTGGGGCGAACTTCATGAAATGCCATGTTCAGAGCTTCCTGCTTACTGTTAGTCAGAACAGAGATCCACCTGAAAAATAAATATTTGTTACAGAGTTCTTCCAGGGATCAGCATGATGAAACGTACTCGTTCATAACATCGGAGGCTGTTCCAGTTGGTGGGCTTTAAAGGGAATCTATCAGTAGGTTTTTGCTATGTAATCCAAGGGAAGTATGAGGTAGGGGTTGAGACACTGATTTCAGGGATGTGCCACTTATTGGACTGTGTGCTGTTGTTTCTATACAATGAGTGATTTATCAGTAGGATATTATTACTGCCTGGACTAGGTCTTGAGTGTCTGCTAGTTGAGACACACCCCACTACTGATGTCATATTACTGTCACTATACAATGTACACAGAAAGCTTAGTCTGGGCGGAATTAGCTTCATCAGCTCTGCTACATGCTATATTTAAGTAAACCAATAGAGTCCACCAACTATACTATGTAAAGGCACTTCATAGATGCAATTTAACACAATCTTTCTAATCCCATAAGGACAGAAATATCAAAGAGATCCTTTTTAAAAAATTTCAAAATTTATTGGTATCAAGTTAAAAACATTTCACATATAGCTAGAGTGTGTCACAGAAAGGGACTTCACCAGAGTCCAACGGATATATTACAGCACTAATAGCCAGGTACATATAGTTGCTAGACAGTAGAATGGCATATATATCAATCCGTCAAAGAGAAACCCCACATAATGATGGTTTTGACAAAATCAGTGTTATCTAATAATGCTCTACTTCTCAAAACATAAATGCAAAAAAATATTCCTGACTATATTTTCCCAATACATGGATAGGCATAATTTCCAGGTATTATCATATATTAAGACCCTTTATTGCACTATTAAATATCCGCGGACAATTATAAAGCATATGGTAATGCTATTATACTAGAGGATTTTAAAATGTTAATTCTCTTAAACCTGCCGCGTTAGTTGCAAAGGAATGTTGCCAAGGTGGAGAGCATAGAGAACCCTAGGCGATAAATAGATGTGTATACGAACAAATAGAAGGAAAATTCCCCATGACCGCCTATTCCTCCATTATTATCTCCCACATACCAGGCGACATTCCCCTGGTTGCTAATGCCGTGATGCTATCAAGCTAAATCCTATAGCAATCCGAGATCTAACTAAGTGCAAGATGCAGAGTGCAAATAATGCCAATAGTGCCAATACCTGTGGGGCCAATGTGCTGTGCTGCCCTGGATCCACACCGGTGTAAGTCCCTTCACCCCGACGCGCGTTTCGCCGCCAGCTTCTTCCGGGGGCGTGTCGGGGTGAGGGACAGCTGACTCTTTGTAGAATGCCCTGACCAATCAGCTGCGTGATATCCGTAGCGCATGACGCGGTCGCCTCTCTCGTATGTAAAAAAATCTTCCCCACTTCCGCTCTCGACACGCAGGCGCATACCGCCTGTCTGTCTAAATGAGCGTAGAGGGAAGATCCCGAGATGAGGAAGACCGCGCATGCGCGTAACCACGCAGCTGAAGTGAAGTAACCCGATCTCTTAGGTCTTATTCAGCATAAGGAAAACGCTCTATATTCTAGCGGGCCCAATGGAGAAGCTAATTAATGCAATATGGTACATGAGGGAATATAAATATATAAATATTACGAATTAGGAGATACAATCCACATCTAATTTACTTATTCAATGATATTATTAGATATAAAGTACTATTTAGAAAAATGTGGTGAAATGAAATAACGGAAAAGTGAGAGCTGTATATCTGTGAGAATTAATACCACAGCGAATACTGTAGAATCCAGTGATTTGATTGATATTATTAAATAAGTGAGTAAAATAAAACAGTGATGAAAAAATGAGAGAGCGAGTAAAGATACAAATATGCTACTACACCCATACAAATATAAGACTAGGAGATGTCAATTGATAACAGTGATGTTGTTGATACCAGTGATATAATAAAACCGTGATAAAAGATGGTGAGAATGTGAAAAAAAACCGATATACTGATATGCCCATGCGTGTATAAAACCGCTTGGGAAGTGTTATTTCCAGGAAACTGGAATTTCTGGACATCTCAATTGAGGTAACAAATGATGGCATCTTACAAACAGAAATCTACAGGAAACCCACATCCACTAATTCTTTGTTGATGGCGGATTCGGCTCACCTTAGATCGACAATAAGAGGAATACCCATCGGGCAATTCCTGAGATTAAAGAGATTATGCTCAGATGAACGGGCCTTCCATATTCATTCTGCCGATCTAGCAGCAAGATTTGAAGAACGAGGTTATAGCAGAAGAATGATTCGACGAGGATACCACAGAGCTATAAAATCCCCTAGAAATGACTTACTATATGGATCCACTAAACAGAAAACAAGCGATGATCAATCACAAATTCGATTCATCTCAACGTTCAACAATAAATGGAAACCATTGACAGACATTATTAGAAAAAATTGGAGTATTCTCTTGACTGACCCTATATTAAAACAAATTCTCCCGCAAGCACCCCAAATGGTGGCAAAGAGAGCACCAAATCTTAAAGACATTCTGGTACACAGCCATTATGACTCAAGACGTGATAAGGATACAAAGAGACATACTGGAAGTAATGGATTTTTTCCATGCGGGATATCTAAGGCGTGTTCGAACCTTATCAAATCAACAACTTTTGACAATCATGACGGAACAAGAACATACAAAATATTGAGACATCTCAATTGTGCCTCAAAGGGCGTAATATACCATGCAGAGTGTCCGTGCAAGAAAGTATATATAGGCCTAACGACACGAGAATTAAAGATCCGAGTCAGAGAACACGCCCGCGATATCGACAAGGCAAAATCAATTGAGGATGAAAATTCATTGAAGACACTGTCCCGCCATTTTAAGAGGTACCACCAATCCAACTCCAGGGGGTTAAAAATCAAAGCCATTGATCAGGTTTCATTAGGCCCAAGAGGGGGGAATCTGTCCCGGGCATTAGCACAGCTAGAAAGTCGATGGATTTATCGCCTGGGAACGTTATACCCCCAAGGCCTTAACGAAAATTTAGGTTTTGCATGCTTCTTATAAATTATTAGAATATAGGGACTACATTAGCGTATCTTGATTTTAGGGGGTGGGGGTCAGCTATAGGTTACACTATGGTTTTTAATGTTATTATGTATTTTTATTCTAATTTTTGTCTTTTTGCTCTGATCTTTCTTAAGATATCGGTTGAAGTGACCATCTTGATCTGCGGCCTTGATGAGAGAGACTGTACGAGATTTTGAAGGCAGAAGAGAAAGCGTCTTGAAATATACTTCTATGGGACAGACTGAATATTATGAATAGTGGATGCGTACCTTTTGTATAGTTATTTAGGAGTCTTCTGGCACATTGTTTTTAATTTATAGCCTATGATAAAGTGCTATGATCACTTTGGAGTTATCTAACATATTGCTCCCATTGATATTCACTGGTTTCGGTGATCCTGTATAACAATATATATTTGCAAGTAGATTTTGGTATTAAAAGGAACAATAATTTTATTCACATTTTAATAAATTTCTTTTTGAGCACTTTTTTGTAGTCATATGTTAGTATAATTCATTTCATCTGTCACTATCAATGTAATATCTATTAGGTATCAAATAACACTTCCCAAGCGGTTTTATACACGCATGGGCATATCAGTATATCGGTTTTTTTCACATTCTCACCATCTTTTATCACGGTTTTATTATATCACTGGTATCAACAACATCACTGTTATCAATTGACATCTCCTAGTCTTATATTTGTATGGGTGTAGTAGCATATTTGTATCTTTACCCGCTCTCTCATTTTTTCATCACTGTTTTATTTTACTCACTTATTTAATAATATCAATCAAATCACTGGATTCTACAGTATTCGCTGTGGTATTAATTCTCACAGATATACAGCTCTCACTTTTCCGTTATTTCATTTCACCACATTTTTCTAAATAGTACTTTATATCTAATAATATCATTGAATAAGTAAATTTGATGTAGATTGTATCTCCTAATTCAAAATATTTATATATTTATATTCCCTCTTGTACCATATTGCATTAATTAGCTTCTCCATTGGGCCCGCTAGAATATAGAGCGTTTTCCTTATGCTGAATAAGACCTAAGAGATCGGGCTACTTCACTTCAGCTGCGTGGTTACGCGCATGCGCGGTCTTCCTCATCTCGGGATCTTCCCTCTACGCTCATTTAGACAGACAGGCGGTATGCGCCTGCGTGTCGAGAGCGGAAGTGGGGAAGATTTTTTTACATACGAGAGAGGCGACCGCGTCATGCGCTACGGATATCACGCAGCTGATTGGTCAGGGCATTCTACAAAGAGTCAGCTGTCCCTCACCCCGACACGCCCCCGGAAGAAGCTGGCGGCGAAACGCGCGTCGGGGTGAAGGGACTTACACCGGTGTGGATCCAGGGCAGCACAGCACATTGGCCCCACAGGTATTGGCACTATTGGCATTATTTGCACTCTGCATCTTGCACTTAGTTAGATCTCGGATTGCTATAGGATTTAGCTTGATAGCATCACGGCATTAGCAACCAGGGGAATGTCGCCTGGTATGTGGGAGATAATAATGGAGGAATAGGCGGTCATGGGGAATTTTCCTTCTATTTGTTCGTATACACATCTATTTATCGCCTAGGGTTCTCTATGCTCTCCACCTTGGCAACATTCCTTTGCAACTAACGCGGCAGGTTTAAGAGAATTAACATTTTAAAATCCTCTAGTATAATAGCATTACCATATGCTTTATAATTGTCCGCGGATATTTAATAGTGCAATAAAGGGTCTTAATATATGATAATACCTGGAAATTATGCCTATCCATGTATTGGGAAAATATAGTCAGGAATATTTATTTGCATTTATGTTTTGAGAAGTAGAGCATTATTAGATAACACTGATTTTGTCAAAACCATCATTATGTGGGGTTTCTCTTTGACGGATTGATATATATGCCATTCTACTGTCTAGCAACTATATGTACCTGGCTATTAGTGCTGTAATATATCCGTTGGACTCTGGTGAAGTCCCTTTCTGTGACACACTCTAGCTATATGTGAAATGTTTTTAACTTGATACCAATAAATTTTGAAATTTTTTAAAAAGGATCTCTTTGATATTTCTGTCCTTATGGGATTAGAAAGATTGTGTTAAAATGCTATATTTAAGAACTCTGCTTGTGTCACAACTGCTGCACCCAGTAATCTAAGTGATACATCACTGGAATCAGGGTCTCTTTCTCTACATCAGATGAGGTAGCAAACAGCTGCTGACAGATTCCTTTCAATATAACCTCATTAATGTAAAGAACAACCACTCCAATGACGGACATGTAGTCTAATTTTCAGTCATTTATTTTCTTCTTTATGGATAATGGACTACTCATACCCAAGTCTGTCTAGACTAGGTATCCTCAGCTTCCTAGATTAGAGTTTAAAGGGCTTGTCCAAAACTAATACCAATTTTCATCTTAAATATCTATGTTTTAACGTCCTTCGGCTCGATCTCAAGCTATGTTGACTTGATGGATGAACAATCTGTAGGAAGATTGATTTTATGCAAGCGTAGATAGGACCACCAGGGTCTTCTCCATCGTTATGACAGTATCAATCCATCGGGTTGCTGCTCTTTCTCTTCGCCTTGTTTCATCTATTCTATTTATTTTAATAATATAGTTTTCTGATACGGTTTACTTGAAACGTCCCTACTCTTCCCTATCTAATCTAACAACTTTATTTTTTTTACCTATTTCCGTTTTGATGACACTTCGTTTGAGAAACACAGTGCATGCTAGGATACTCAAACAAGAAGTCATCATGGGCAGAGGCTGCAGTCACTGCGGCAGCCTCTATTCTCACCCTGAAACCAAGCGTCATCAGCTTCTGGAAATGAACCGTTTCAGGGGCTGGGCTAGTACCTTCTCTACTAAGCATGAATCAGTTGTCAATGCCAATGTAACCCATGTAACCTACCTTCTTACTGTGCACTATTTGTCTCAGTGCAAAGTGACAGTTCGCTCCCTCACCAGCTCTAATGAGACGTGATCAGCCGGCAACAGAGCGCACTGTCAGTGCGCATTGTAATGAGGGAACGTGGCAAACAGAGACCAGCCCCGAGCCTCGAAACAGACGTCACTTTTGTGGGTAAGGCTGGTCTCTGCCAGGAGACACCGTGCTATCATTGGAGAAAAATAGGGAACAGTAAGAAGGGAGCTGGTACTGAGCTTACTTTTAAATTGACAACCGACATACTCAGCGTCATCAAAGCGGATATAGGGGGAAAAAAAGGAGCTAGGAGATTGAAGAGTATGGACATTTTTAATTAAACCATGATAGAAAAACTTATATTATTAAAATAGAGAGACATTTAGGATGAAAATCAGTATTTGTTTCTAACCAGCCCTTGAAAGTCTTGCTAGAGGGCAATGTTTTATTTTTTTCAACTTTAAGCGTTCCTGCTCTTAACTTGTAGAAAACCATAGTCTTACTGCCCCCATTCCACACAACAAGGTAAACATGCAAAGTGTTTTTGGAGAACATACTAGCTTAACACGTCCTGGAACTGTCCCAATCCTCATGCTAACTTGCCATCAACTATTTCTGAGTGGGTAATTCTTCTACCTCAGCATTCTGCCAGCACTATATGCCTTTCCTTTCCCTCCCATGTATTGCTCCTACCTTTGACCAATATCTTGTCTGCCCCAATTATCATGTATGGAGGAGCAGGAACAGATACAAAGGCCTGCCCCCAATTCCTGTAATCTGATTCCATGTCTCTACTGCTACAGACAGATTACACTTGACAACAGGCAGGGAACAGCAAGTTAGAGCAAAGGCAAATACCCAGCAGAAAACACTGATTATTTTTTTTTCAATTAAAAAAAAAAAACTTTTTAAAACAGTAAACTGCAGATTGCCTATTTAGAATATGATCTATCAAATGGTCTGAAAGTTCCGGGGTCCAGTTATCATTTTCACTTACGCAATACACTCCTGATCATCCTCGGCCAAGAAATGGTATGTGCGGTTATCTGGAATGAAGGACATTTCACTTTTTATATTCTGTTCTCCATAATGCAATAATATATTAGTAAATGTTGGATAAAAATGTAAATATAGCACAAGTTTCATAAATGTATTTAAATGTTTACTTTGCTTCTTTTTTGCATGTTGTGACTTTTCTGCTAAAGTCAGGAATGGAAGAGTCACCATGCTGGTAGGATGTGATAGACATCGGGAGGAAGCTAGAGCTGCAGTTTCTGTCTCACTTCCTCTGAATGTGATGACTCGTAGGAAGGAGGAGAGTGAAGCCAACGTTGATTGGCTGTAGTGACTCCGTGACATAATGTCATGCAAGCTCCGGGAAAGCCAATGCCTGACATCGCTGGAATACCGCTAGCACCGGAGGCCAGTATAAGTGTTATCATTTTACTGGTGGGAAACATGGGGATTCTGAAGGGGTTGGCAAGAGTAGTGGACAACCTCTTTTAAGGCGCCAATTGTTCCCTTTAAGTTATTTTGGAATGGTGAGGGGCTGATTAGACTGTAATATAAGTGGGTGCAAAAGACAGGACTATCAGATCATTCCTCTCACATATTCTCAGTTTAAAGGGAACCTGTCAACAGGTTTAGCAATGAAAAAGAAAAAATAATCTCCAGCATGGATCTTCTAAAAAGTCAATTTATTGAAAACACTTTAAAATGCAAACATTTGCAAAAAAGAGATGGGGGTCCCAGGTGGTCAACGCCGACGCGTTTCGACCATCAGGTCTTTGCCATGACTAAGACCTGATGGTCGAAACGCGTCGGCGTTGACCACCTGGGACCCCCATCTCTTTTTTGCAAATGTTTGCATTTTAAAGTGTTTTCAATAAATTGACTTTTTAGAAGATCCATGCTGGAGATTATTTTTTCTTTTTCATTGCTGGCTCTGGACTACGCCCTTGACCAAGGCGGCTCCGTGCATGGACATCATTGCACTGTTGAGGGATTGGTGAGCTGACTTATTTTCTTCCCATTTTTTCCTTTTTCCCTATTTTTGTATTTTGTCAACAGGTTTGGCAGATATAAGATACGACCACCACCTTTCAGGGCTTATCTACAACATTCTATAATGCTGTAAATAAGCCTCTGATCCAACCTGAAAGATAAGAAAAATAGGTTTTATTATACTCACCCTGGAGGCGGTCCGGTCCGGTGGGCGTCACAGGTCCGGCGCCTCCCATCTTCTTGCGCTGCCGCCCCTCCTGCTTGCTTCATGGCTCCCCGGAACCGTGCTCCTGCGCAGGCGTACTTATCTGCCCTGTTGAGGGCAGAGGAAAGTACGACATCCATCGGACAGGACCGCCCCGCAGGTGGTATAATAAAAGCTATTTTCTTATCTTTCAGGTCGGGTTAGGGGATAGATATACAGCATTATAGAATGCTGTAGATAAGCCCTGAAAGGTGATGGCCGTATCGCTTATTGGCCATACCTGGTGACAGGTCCATAAGCAGAAAATGTCATATCCAAGCACAGCACCTTTTAGGAGACCTAGACCTAATAAAAATTCTAACCTTTGGTGTCTAAATTTGTTGTGTTTGACAAAAAGTATTTTATTTAAATGTGCTAATGAGGTGCTTGGTATACACTTAAAATGATTTTTATGCTGATTTAACAACCATCTCTCTTGGCAGCAAAGAACACAATGTTTTCGGCGCAAAGAACGATCATGTTTATTGTTGTCCTATATGCATGGAATTGCTGTCAGACGTGTCTAAATAAGCCATTGAATGACCACTGCTTGCAAGTAGGCATCATTTAGGGTATGTGCACAAGTTGCGGATTTCCTGCGGATCCGCAGCGTTTTTTACCCTGCAGAAACGCTGCAGATCCGCAAGTGATTTACAGTACAATGTAAATCAATGGTAAAAAAAATGTTGTGCTGATGGTGCGGAAAATTCCGCGCGGAAGTGCTGCGGATTAAAAGAAGTAGCATGTCACTTCCTGTGTGCGGATCTGCAGCGTTTTTGTACCCATTCCATTATAGAAATCAGCAGTGGTAAAAAACGCAGTAAATCCACAAAAAATCCACAGTAAAGCTGCAGCAAATCCGCACCTGCGTTTTCTGCCAAGAGATGCAGAATCCGCACAAAAAATTCCTGAGGCTAATCCGCAACGTGTGCATATAGCCTTAATGATCGCAGGTAGCCAGTCCAAATGAACCCTTAAGGTATGCTTTTTATTAGGGCTATGTTCCATGCAGGGTGTTGCGCTGACAGATACTTTTAAAGGTGTTGCTCACTACTGGACAACCCTTTCTCAGCTGATATACTGTGCGTCATAGAATTAAAAAACATACTTATCTCTGGACTGGCGGTGTTCCTCTGATGTCGGCACCGTGTCTGCCGGCAGAGACAACTGTGAGACACAGCACCAACATTGGAGGAACATTACCAGGAAGTAGTAGTTTTTTATATTTTATAGTGCACTGTTTAGCAGTTAAGAAGTTGTTTTTCAGCAGTGGACCATTCCTTTGAGAGCACCCAGGAATATTATATATTTGTATACATACACACATACACTGAAGACCAAAAGGGGAACAATGTTTTGAACTTTTCACTTTCAGGCTCTATATCTCACCATCCACTTCTGCTTCAAACATGAGACTACCATTATTTTATAGACAATCATCTTGGATATCTCATACATACATTTGACTTGCAACCATTTAGCTTATGATTAGTTATGCAGATTTTTGTCATGTGACTGCATTGTTACTGTTTTGCTCCTAAAGATCTAAATTTAAATTTTTCTTATTATGTTAATATTTTGTAAATCCACCATTGGCTTTCAACACTGCCTGAATCCTTCTGATAATGCTCTTGATAATGCTCTTCTACACGTTCCTATAGTTGGTGCATACTGGTCGACTCTCTTGAGCATGTATAAAGCTTTTTCTTCAACTCTACCCACAAGTGTTGGATTGGGTTGAGGTCTGGGGATTGTGGGGCCAATCCAGCACTTCTACTTCATTGTCATTGAATCATTTCTTCAACAATCTCAATGTATGCTTCTAGTTGTTGTCCTGCTGGAACACTATTTTTTCCTTTTTATACCCATAGTACTCGAGTGTACAAAGTAACTCGTCTTGTAGTGCAGGAAAAGCAAGTAAGAATGAAACTTGTTTTATTCATTCAAATTGCAGTGAATGAAACAAATTATTTAATGGCAATCTAATTAGATTTTAACGTCTCAGTCCTAACACTGGAACTTCATCAGAACTGATTGCTGTGTGGATGGCGCCATTCCTCAGTGACGCAGGTCACAATTACTGTAGTGGTGTCATCCGGCAGAGAATAAGAAAAATTTCACATGGCAATCAATTCTGATGAAGGAACACTGTTAGGACAAAAATATTAAAAAGTAATTGGATTGCCATCAAAGAGTTTGTTTCATTCCCTGAAATTTGAGTGCCAAGTTTCTTACCTGCTTGTTAACGGGTTGGAATCCTACTTGAGCACTTCATCTCCAAACCAGGGAGTGCCCTATACTTCCTATACTTCTACAATAGTATAGTCATCTTGTAAAATGCTCTCATATAGCTCAGCATTGAGACAACCAACGATCCTGGTCAACTATCAAACGCTTTTGTTTGTGAAACAATCCCATATCATCAGGCTTCCTCCACTGAACTTGACAATTCCTTTAATTTCTCAATCCTTCTGCCCATTTTTCCCTGGTTTCTTCCAGACTCATATGCACCCATCAGAGCCTAGCCTATTGACTTTTGTCTCATCGATCCAAATTACCGGTTTCCAATCTTCCACTGTCCAATTTTCGTACTCTTTTGCAAACTCCAGATGACGCTTCTTTTGACGATAGTTGAAGTTAAGACTTCTTCACCTTTTTTCAGGCCACGACTCCAGCCTTGTGTAACGTGTATCACAAGGTACTTGCATGGAAGTCTGTGATTTCACTATTATGAAGAATATGAGCCACCTCCACTGCTGTGTTTGTCGCACCAGAACTGATAGATGTTGTGATGAGCCGACTTGTTGATTCCTATAATTTGCCTGGATGTACACCTCTTGGCTTTTGGATGGACAAACTTTATTTCGCATGATGTTGTTTGGCAATTTTCTTGGCCAAGAGACGGCTATCAATGAGTGAGATGATGCGGTTTCTTTTTATCTTGGAAGATCTTCTTCATGGCTGCTTCTTGATTTGATCCAGTGACCTTTCACTTGGGAATCAACCTAATAACATACTGAGCTATTAGGGAATGTGAGAACAGGTTGTAATCTGTAGTATACTGTACAGGAAGAAAAAAAAAATTCCAAGACCAGGAGCAAAACAGTAACAATGCAGTGACATGATAAGAATCTGCATAACTAATCATATGCTAAATAGTTGCAAGTCAAATTTATGTATGATATATCCAAGATGATTGTCTATAAAATGATGGGGTCTCATGTTCAAAGCAGTAGTGCATGGTGAGATATGGAGCCTGAAAGTCAAAAGTTCAAATTGCTTGTCAGTGAGTGTGTGTGTTTTAGCATCTTTGTGTACCTTAGGCAGTACATATGTATAAAAACTTGATTTGTGACACATTGTTTTTGTCATGTAAGAAGTTTGATTGGAGGGGGTCTGGGTACTGACACTCCTATGAAAACTAAAAGAAAGAACGGTCTGTTTGGCTTTTCTCGATGAACCATGATCAGTTGAAAGACTTTTCGAGGAGAGCTGAAACTAAACAAGGATCACTATGCTTGTGTTTGTTATTGGGGTTTTCAGCATGTGGACTCCCACAAATTCCAATTTTCAGGCAAGAAAAATAATAATAATAATAATAATAATAAAAAAAACGATTAAAGTGTGTTGTATAAGACTTACGGGATATCAGGTCAAAGCATTTCTTGTCTTCCATATTGGGCTTCACTTGGCATGTCAGTAGATTTAGCTTGGCTGGTTGTCGGTTAGGCTGCATGAACAGAGAATATTATGTAACCAAACGACTGATTTATTTTATTAAATCCTGCTGATTATACCTATGTGCTCTTTGTAGGCAGGTTCAGATTTTATATTATTACTGAGTGTAAGACCTATGATCACACCATTCAATATTTGCATCCACCCCCTCCACCAATGTCCAGTGATGTCCTATTAGTGTTCGCTGACGGGACAATGTCACATTCAACTCTGGGAGCCTCCACACAGACAACGAAGAAATGGTGCCGGTGTGGGAGTTGAGTAAATGTTATTTTTATTTTATAAATAGAAGTACTTAATTTAAAAAGGGATTTTGCAGGTAGTGAACATGTCTTTAATAATAAACTCAAAACTTCATGAACTTGTATTGTAAGCTGTGAGGCTTTGATGGTGGCAGGGAGCTTGCTCCCACTCCTTGTGTGTCAGTGAACTGTATGAAGGGGCACGCTATCTGGCTCATTTAATTAGCCAAACCAGCCTGTTTCTACGGGGGGCTGACTAATGATTGGACAACCACTAAAAGTATTTTTTTTCTAGGGTGTTATTGTAAAAAGTGAAAGACGTATATTGTTTCCTTGGCATCAAGCACGACAGGGAAATGCAGTTTCTGAATATCAGACTCCAATAATGTCATCTCCTAAGTGTTACTGTACATTAATCCTTTTAAAAACTTATGTGTAAACCAGTTACTACATAGAGTTTGGGATTTATCTTCAAATATTGTTGTTTTAGACCAATTTATGTTCATTCATACCGTTCCATGTGCAATGGTCAAGTAACAGTTCTTAACTGAGCATTTTCTCTTCTGCCAAACCTTCCTGAGCCTGAAATGAAAGAGGAATGTTAGCATATAGACCCTACACTAGTCTACAAGGGCAAACTAAAGCTGGCCACACACATCAGATTACTGTCCGCTGAGCGGTCGTTCTGCTGACTTCTCCATAGATGTGAGCGCTTTGCATGGGCTGAGTGGTCACCTTTGAATTGGCGTTATCCTTCACTCCCCGCCATCATCTTTTCGAGAGTCATGGAGGCCCCCATTCACATTGGATGGTCAGCCGATCCCAGTGAAATTAGCAAGTACTACCGGCTTTCATCTAATTTGTAAGATAGTGGTCTTTATATAGCAACATTCTGTCAGATTTTCATTGTCACAATTTGGACAGTACAAAGTGAGACTGCTAAGTATCTAATGTGACAGTCTGGTATTCTAGATGATCAGCAATGACAGTATCTTCACGCTAAAATTAACCATGAATCCCTTGTTCCCAGACCCCCTCCCTAATAAGGGACACAAAACTGTGTGGCAATATTCGCTTTTACACGTTATTAACTCAAGGCTGGTGAATAAATCTGTGATTCACTTACACACTAAGGCTCTTTTCATGCAATTAGCACTCTGATTAATTGTAATTAATAGTTGGCACTCTTAATAGCCATGTGCTGGCAAAAGTGAACATAACACCGAACAAAAAATGATTTTCTGTTATTAAAAAAAATCCTCATGTAGAAGCACTAGGACACTATTTTTTTTTTTATTATTTCCAATGCTCCTTTGCTTCCCCTGTCAATCATCTACAGTATAGAAACTTGGGCAATATTATGCATACGGTATATTATCTCTGATCATGCGCAATATCATGCAATGACAAATGCACATGTGCTGTTTGACCACTGAAGAGCTGAACCATGTCATGTATCCTGTTCCAGTGCATTGTGAATGTACCCACTATATAAGCTAGGTAGCCATTTCAGGGCGGTCATATCATTGATGCAACATGTGCAGCCGCACAAACCGAGAGATAAGGGGCCACTTCTACATCCAAAGCAGGTGGAATTGCGCATTATGATGAGCTATTGGACTGTGGCGGCCCATATATTGTTCTTGCACCGTGGCCCGTTTTGTGTCCGCCAGTGAGCCATTCTATGACCATTCACCAATCTAAGCATCTAGAGTGGCTGACACCAATTCAGTAGCCACCAGCTGGATTGTTGACCTAACTGGTTGCATATGGATGGCATTCAGGAATCTTAGAACTGAAAACAGAAAAAAACCCAAAACAAAACAGTAAAGTGGTAATGCAAAAATATATGCAAACAAAACGGAGGTAAATTGCGCTAGCAGCTATTACTTGACTGTTTTGATTGCAGATTAATCATTTACTTGTCAATGTTATGACCCCTTAATTTTCACTGACCAAGGTAATGTATGTGGACAAGGCTGCTATGCAATCTGAATGCTGACCGCCGGTGTTAACGAAGCTGACGCATCATGTTCATGTAATCCTTACGTCATGAAGCAGATCGGAGGTCTACGGTACATTATTAGGTACGAATCACAGGTTAGATCACGCGTTCTTATCAATCACGTACCCGTCGCTCTTCTTAAACAAGTATCCATGTTTCTCAGTGCCGTACTGCACGTTTCCCTGCAGCTGATGCATGCTGTACACAATCTGCTTACTGATTGAATCCTGCAAAAAATAACATCAATTTATGTAACTAATCCAAAATCATCACTTTAAAAAAAACCATGAAATTGTTATTTCAAAGATGACATAAAAAGCCTTTCTATTCTGAACAATTAATTTCTGGCAGAACTGAGCGTTCATTAGGGACTTTTTCGATGACAGTTATGAGCACGCCATATCTGGGGGAACAATGAGTATTTGTGCTCGTATATACAGCACTTCACCATGACAGATAATGAGATGAAAGGATTTGCTAATTTAACCATGCAGCTAGCTCTTTTTTATGATGTAGGATTCAACTGTTTTCAAGGAGAATATTAGGGTGTTTTTAGAGGACTTCACGAAGAACTGGCGGCCAGAGCAAACTCGGACTTGGTTCCTGAAGCTGCAGCTGGAATAATACATTTAGTCATATTTTACTGACTGAACACCCTTCCCTACAAAAATATTGATTAAAATGAATCTGAGATCTGATGCCTGAACCATGGGCTGGAGGTGGTGACTAGTCCAAGAGGAACCCCCATTGGTATCTCTCCACCAACTCACCTAGACTAACAGATGTACCCCCGTGTGTATCAGTCTAGCTGAGAAGGCATGCAGAAGGTTCTCTGGACATGCTTCTTATATTATTCACCTTGTCCCCAACCTCCCTTTCTACTGTTCTTCTGCAACGTTTCAGAGCAAGGGCTTATTCACACATCAGTGTTTGTAAGACGAAACCTGGAGAGGAACTTACTGAGAAAAACTAGAACTGAAAGATTGACACCTGGTTTGTGTTTTGGAGACACTCCTGGTTTTGGCTTACAAATGCTGATGAAATACTGATCAAAAACATTAATGTGTGAATAAAGCTTAAAACATTAATGATTGTAATGCAGAAGCTGGTCTCCGATTCATACTCCTCGTGGTTCACGCAGCATCAGATAGCAGGTTCCCTTAACACTAGGACTACTGGACTCGTGAACCCTGACTAGAACTACTGCAAGTAAGTAGTCAAAATGACTATACCAGTAGTCCTAGTGTTAAAGCTCAGACAATGGCTTCAAGTAATGGTCTGAAATTCTAAATTTATTGTATCATCTTCTGCAGAGAGCAAGAATGGCAGCACATGTCAACATACAACTCCTTCCAAAGCCTTAGGCTCCATACATGTGGCATGTGATGGAGGATGTCCCTTTGTTTCTTGCTAATTTTGTTTTCTTAATAATCTGGTTGGAAAAATTCTGCAAGTTTCCTTATGAAGTCAGACGGATGCAGCTGGGATGGGGGGAGCAACTACAGCACATATAGGGCAAAGTCTAAAAATGGCGCCCTTGCCAAGAAAGAATACCTAGCTAGAGCTCTGCAATATGGAGGCACAGTAATGGCCCGTACAACTTTGTAAGCTGTATGGTGTCATAATATGATAATATGGACATTGGCTTAAACCATGTGAGTTCATACAGTGGACTACAGGTCATTCAGACATCAGTGACTTTTCTTATATGCAAGAAAAACTTTGTTGTGGATCAAATTTTAACAGAGTTTGGTCAGTGGCTTAGGCCGGGTTCACACTGCGCTGGCAGCAGCCCGTTCAGCACATACGCTAACAGGCTGCTGCTAGCACAAGTGCCGGCGTTCAATGGCGATAGCGCAGATACAGCAGCTGCTAGCTCTATCTGTGCTAACAGTGACGGACCCGGAAACGCTGCAGCCCGCGTCTCCGGGTCCGTCACTCAATGACGGCAGATCCCTAGCGCATGCCCATTGTGGGCGTGCGCTAGCGATGCGTCCGACATTGCAGTCAATGGCGGCCGTAACGGACTACGTTACACCGCGTTTATGCCGCGGTGTAACGTAGTCCATCTAACGGACTGCCTTGACGCAATGTGAACCTGGCCTTAGTTTTTACCATCAAGGTTTCATCAGTTTTTCTTGTATGCAAAATAAGAAAACAGATGAAGGTAATCAGCATCATAGCTACCGGGGGGGCAGAGGGTGCGGGCGCCCCGGGCGGGCCCAGAGCTCTGAGGGGACCCACCCGGAGCTACACTGCACGCATCTCGCCGATACAGTTACATTCTGCGGCAGAGCAGGGAGAATCGTTCTGCGCTGCGCTCCTCCCCCCCATTATCCCCGTCAGTGTCGGCGTCTGACGTCGCCGACACTGACAGCAGGCACGTTGACGTCACTGCTCGGAGCCCGCTGTCAGGAGATCAGCGGGAGCAGCGCAGGAACCAGGATGAAGAGAGGTATTTTTTTTTATGGGTGCTGCTGCTTTATTACAGGGTCTGCCTATGGAGGGCTGCCTTATTACAGGGATTGACTATGGGGGCTGCCTTATTACGGTCTGACTATGGGGGCTGCCTCATTACAGGGTCTGACAATAGGGGTGCTGCCTTATTACAGGGTCTGACAATAGGGGTGCTGCCTTATTACAGGGTCTGCCTATAGGGGTGCTGCCTCATTACAGGGTCTGCCTATGGGGGTGCTGCCTTATTACAGGGTCTGACAATAGGGGTGCTGCCTTATTACAGGGTCTGACAATAGGGGTGCTGCCTTATTACAGGGTCTGCCTATAGGGGTGCTGCCTTATTACAGGGTCTGCCTATGGGGTGCTGCCTTATTACAGGGTCTGACTATGGGGGTGCTGCCTTATTACAGGGTCTGCCTATGGGCGGCTGCCTTATTACAGGGTCTGACTGTGGGGGCTGCCTTATTACAGGGTCTGACTATAGGGGTGCTGCCTAATTACAGGGTCTGCCTATAGGGGGCTGCCTTATTACAGGGTCTGCCTATGGGGGGGTGCTGCCTTATTATAGGGTCTGACTGTGGGGGCTGCCTTATTACAGGGTCTGACTGTAGGGGTGCTGCCTTATTACAGGGTCTGCCTATAGGGGTGCTGCCTTATTGCAGGGTCTGACTATGGGGGGCTGCCTTATTACAGGGTCTCACTGTGGGGGCTGCCTTATTACAGGGTCTGCCTATAGGGGTGCTGCCTTATTACAGGGTCTGACTAAGGGGGCTGCCTTATTACAGGGTCTGACTATGAGGGCTGCCTCATTACAGGGTCTTACTATAGGGGTGCTGCCTCATTAAAGGGTCTGACTATGGGGGCTGCCTTATTGCAGGGTCTGACTATGAGGGCTGCCTCATTACAGGGTCTTACTATAGGGGTGCTGCCTCATTAAAGGGTCAGACTATGGGGGCTGCCTTATTCCAGGGTCTGACTATGGGGGCTGCCTCATTACAGGGTCTGACTACACTGTGTGCAGAATTATTAGGCAAGCTGTATTTTGATCACATGATACTTTTTATACATGTTGTCCTACTCCAAGCTGTTCAGGCTTGAGAGCCAGCTACCAATTAAGTAAATCAGGTGATGTGCATCTCTAATGAGGAGGGGTGTTGTCTAATGACATCAAAACCCTATATAAGGTGTGCTTAATTATTAAGCATCTTCCTTTCCTTTGGAAAAATGGGTCAGAAGAGAGATTTGACGGGCTCTGAAAAGTCCAAAATTGTGAGATGTCTTGCAGAGGGATGCAACAGTCTTGAAATTGCCAAACTTTTGAAGCGTGATCACCGAACAATCAAGCGTTTCATGGCAAATAGCAAACAGGGTCGCAAGAAGCGTGTTGGGTAAAAAAGGCGCAAAATAACTGCCCATGAATTGAGGAAAATCAAGCGTGAAGCTTCCAAGATGCCATTTGCCACAAGTTTTGCCATATTTCAGAGCTGCAATGTTACTGGAGTAACAAAAAGCACAAGGTGTGCGATGCTCAGGACCATGGCCACTTGCACCTGGCATTACTATATTGTAGAGAGTTGCTTTAGAATTTAGAGGGCACAGAGAACCACACAGCAGGTGCAGTAATAGGGACACATACGGCAGCAGCGGCTCAGTATTGGGGTATCAGGTGCAGTAATAGGGACACATATGGCAGCAGCGGCTCAGTATTGGGGTATCAGGTGCAGTAATAGGGTCACATACGGCAGCAGCGGCTCAGTATTGGGGTATCAGGTGCAGTAATAGGGACACATACGGCAGCAGCGGCTCAGTATTGGGCTATCAGCAGGATGAGGAGTTTGTGCAGGTTGGTAGTAGATGGTGATGGCTGGAATATGAGAAGTTAAATGTGTCTTTGTTGTATTCTCTGCAGGTGAGTCGTTGCTGGAAGAAGTTGTCGTGTCGGTCTGGGCCAGATGGAAAAGACGAGAAAAATGAACGATTCCATCAGAAAGTGCGTCAGCGGTAAGACATTATCTGTAACTGTGCTGTGATCTCTTATATGTTCTGTAGGACTGGTATCTACCACTGACCATATGGCGGTAATATCCATATTGGTCTTTATATAGAGATTATCTTCAGTAACAGCGCTGTCATCTGCTGAGGTCCTCCTCCACTATTAGGGCGCGTCACCAAGTTGTAATCAAGGTTACCTGGTTAGGGGCCCACTCAGAAGCTTCACCCCCCCCTGGACCAAAACCCTAGCTACGCCTCTGAAGGTAATTCAAGATTCTCCAGTTGGTCAGTGAAAAACAGACAGCACATGGACAGTAAATAAGTGCTATCTGATTCATTTCACGGACCTATAGACTTCAAAATTAGACATATTGTCACGCTCGCACCCCGACTGCTTGGCGCGGGTGTGCGGGGTGTGGCCCCACTGGACCACAGACCAAACTTCCCTGGAAGGGGCATAACTAAGTAGCTTCCTAGGTGTTAGCTGGAGCCTCTGATGGTGAGGTTAGACTTGTGCAATAGGAAGCTACCAGGTACCACTCCAGAATGGTGTCTGGCTGTGGCTGCTGATCCCACCGGGGAACGGAACATAGACAGGCAAGCGGGCATGGCTGGCACTCTGGCAGGCGGGCACGGCTGGGACACAGGCAGGCGGATGGGTACAGCAGAGACACTGGCAGGCGGGCATGGCTGGCTCTCTGGCAGGACAGGCGGACAAGGCTGGTACACTGGAAGAACCAGTAGGGACCGGTCTGCAGGCTGGTATGTAAAACAGGTTGGGCTGGTTTCACATTTGCATTTAAAAACGCGGCGTTTTAAACGCAAACGCATTTGGTGAAAAAACGCATTTAAACGCGTTTTTTAGGCGCATGCGTTTTTGCATGTTTTAACCCAAACGCGGCGTTTTGACGCGTTTACATGCGTTTTTTCCTGCGTTTGCGTTTTTGAAACGCATGATGAGAAGTGTGTGACAGCTGCCAGTCATCAAAATTAACTAGAAAACCCACTATAAACAGAAATACCTAGGGTTAGGGATAGGGTTAGGATAATAATATAATAATAATAATAATAATAATTTTTATTTATATAGCGCCAACATATTCCGCAGCGCTTTACAAATTATAGAGGGGACTTGTACAGACAATAGACATTACAGCATAACAGAAATACAGTTCAAAATAGATACCAAGAGGAATGAGGGCCCTGCTCGCAAGCTTACAAACTATGGGGAAAAGGGGAGACACGAGAGGTGGATGGTAACAATTGCTTTAGTTATTCGGACCAGCCATAGTGTAAGGCTCAGGTGTTCATGTAAAGCTGCATGAACCAGTTACCTGCCTAAGTATGTAGCAGTACAGACACAGAGGGCTAATACTGCATAAAGTGTATCAGAACATGATGCGAGGAACCTTTTTTTTTTTTTTATTATAAATAGGCCACACAGGGATCGTTAGGTTAATGCATTGAGGCGGTAGGCCAGTCTGAACAAATGAGTTTTTAGGGCACGCTTAAAACTGTGGGGATTGGGGATTAATCGTATTAACCTAGGTAGTGCATTCCAAAGAATCGGCGCAGCACGTGTAAAGTCTTGGAGACGGGAGTGGGAGGTTCTGATTATTGAGGATGCTAACCTGAGGTCATTAGCGGAGCGGAGGGCACGGGTAGGGTGGTAGACTGATACCAGGGAGGAGATGTAGGGTGGTGCTGAGCCATGGAGTGCTTTGTGGATGAGGGTAGTAGTTTTGTACTGGATTCTGGAGTGGATGGGTAACCCTAGGGATCCTAACCCTAACCCTAAAACACAAGCCCTAACCCTAACACAAACTCTAACCCTAACACAAACTCTAACTCAAACTCTAACACAAACCCTAACACAAACCCTAACACAAACCCTAACACAAACCCTAACACAAACCCTAGCACAAACCCTAGCACAAACCCTAACACAAACCCTAACACAAACCCTAACACAAACTCTAACCCTAACACAAACTCTAACACAAACTCTAACACAAACTCTAACCCTAACACAAACTCTAACCCTAACACAAACTCTAACCCTAACACAAACTCTAACCCTAACACAAACTCTAACCCTAACCCCAACCCTAACCCTAGGGATCCTAACCCTAGGGACCCTAACCCTAACACAAACTCTAACACAAACTCTAACACAAACTCTAACACAAACCCTAACACAAACCCTAACACAAACCCTAACACAAACTCTAACCCTAACACAAACTCTAACCCTAACCCTAACACAAACTCTAACCCTAACACAAACTCTAACCCTAACCCAAACTCTAACCCTAACACAAACTCTAACCCTAACCCCAACCCTAACCCTAGGGATCCTAACCCTAGGGACCCTAACCCTAACACAAACTCTAACACAAACTCTAACACAAACTCTAACACAAACCCTAACCCCAACACAAACTCTAACCCTAACCCTAAAACACAAACTCTAACCCTAACCCTAGGGATCCTAACCCTAACCCTAAAGGTTAGGGTTAGGATCCCTAGGGTTAGGGTTGGGGGGTGACTTTTCAGTGTGTATTCTTGTGTTTTTCTATAAAAACGCATGCAAACGCATGTGCTTAAAAACGCATGCGTTTACATAGACATCAATACGTTTTTTTTGCCGCAAAAAAACGCATGAGTTTTTTTGCGGCAAAAAAACTCAGCTAAAATTACTACATGTTGCATTTCTCCAACACAACGCATGCAGAGAAAAAACGCATGCGTTGTCAAAACGCAACAAAACGCATGCAAAAAACGCATGCGTTTTAATGTTAAGTATAGGGAAAAAAACGCATGCTTTTTTTGCGTTTTTTTTTGCACAAAAACGCAAAAAAAAACCGCCAAATGTGAAACCAGCCTAAGAAACTGTTCAGACAGGAGGACTTAAGAATAGGTACATTAAGACGGCAAGAGCGGATGCAGAGCGAAAGCACAGGAGCTAGAGCCAAGAGCAGAGATGCAGGAGGCGGAGCCAAGAGCAGGAGGCGGTGCCAAGCACAGAAACGCAGGAGGCAGAGACAAGAGCAGGAGGCGGAGCCAAGTGCAGAAATGCAGGAGGCGGAGCCAAGTGCAGAAACACAGGAGGCGGAGCCAAGAGTTGGAGGCGGAGCCAAGTGCAGAAACACAGGAGAACCGCAAGGAGCGGAGCCAGGTAGAACCGCAAGGAGTGGAGCAAGGTAGAACCGCAAGAAGCGGAGCCACAGAGCGAGAGCTGAGCGGAGCCGCAGAGCAGGGCCACAGAGTGCAGAGCTGAGAGCAGAGCAAAGTCAGAGTACCTCAAAGCAAAGTGCAGAGCAAAGCTACAGAGAGCAGAGCTGAGAGCAAAGCCACAGAGTGCAGAGCTGAGAGCAGAGCAAAGTCAGAGTGCAGAGCAAGACACAGAGTGCACAGCAAAACCACAGAGTGCAGAGCAAGACACAGAGTGCACAGCAAAACCACAGAGTGCAGAGCAAGACACAGAGTGCACAGCAAAACCACAGAGTGCAGAGCAAGGTCACAAAATGCAGAGCAAGGAGCAAAGCAAGATCGCAGAGAGCGGAGCCGAAAGCAGAACAAAGCAAGACACAGAGTACGCACAGCAGGGAAAGGAAACCAAGGCAGGGATATAAACAGACACAGGAACAGGACTAGGCTAAGACAAAGTCAGGAACAGGTCAAGGCACAGAGACATGGACAAAAGCCATGGTACGACGCCCCTCTGGGTGGCAGACATAGCCCAGGGTACTAAGCCCCACTGGGTGGCTACATAACACACAGACCAGGGTACAACACCCTCCTGGGTGGCAGACATGAGAGTAAAAGAGACAGGGCCTGGCACCTCAGCAGCTATGAACTGACTGAGGGAGTAAGTTGCACAGGCCCCCACCAATGGGTGGGATCTCTTAATTACAGGTAGCCTCATTGCAATTGGCCGGGGACACCTTGGCAAGGTGCACACAGACTCAATAAGTCACAGGAGTTGCCGGCGCCGCCCCCCTATGCACACAGACAGAGCATGCACAGAGCAAACAGCAGACATAAGGCACACAGCATGGAGCTGGCAGCAGAGAGAAGTCACTACAAGGCCCAGAGAAGTAAGTGAGTTTGAGTGTAATCCAGGTGGGGAATGGGTGGCCATGCAGTAATGCCAGCAGGGTTGTTATACATATCTCCTTCTGCTAGTGTGGACCACTGGGTCTGCAAAACTACATGGGCATGTACACTGTCCCATAGACTATAAAAGGCACAAGTTCTATGCATAAAACACATGGACAGAACTTGTACGTGAAAAACTGACGTCTGAATGGGCCCGAGCCCCAACTAATGCTGTTCTGATATTGCCAAAATGCAATCGGTAAAGAAACCACATATAGGCAAAGACATCTGGTTACAATGAGCGTAACCTTCTCATGGGAAACACTTTCATTTAGCTGTACGCAAACATGGAGAGTTCATTACAGAACACTGATATGGTCATTTCCGATCCAACCACTCAATCTATGGAGCAGGCAAATTTATCATATTTTTGTAAAGGAAAAGAGGAGAATTTGCCTGTAGCACCTAATCAGATTTGTAAAATCTAAAAATCTGGCTTTTAGCAAATGCAAAGTTTCGGTCTAATTTAGTGACTTTGTGCTTTTTTACGGGTTAACTCTAGAAAAACATAATTGGTGTCTATCAGCAGATAGCGTAAAGTACATTGGACTGACAGACAGGTATTCGCCTTATGGAAGCTCTCCCCATTATACGCCATTGCCGGCTGACAGAAGTTATCCATTCAGAACATAACATTGCTAATTAATCTGTCAGAGCCGCTCTCTCTCCAACAACCCGAGAAGTATTGCTCCTCCTATCGGAATACTATTAGTGAGAGGACTGGTTAATGGCATATTAAATGACCCATTAATGTTCTCTTTTCATCCAGTCCGTGTAAAGTAATTAGTTTTTTGAAGGCTGCTATCCCTATTGTAATTACTGAAAAAAATAATAATTTGCCTCATTTTGACAAACACTTAAATTGTACAGTCTAATTGCATTTTTTCTACGAATAGTGAAAATTGTTATTAGTCATACTTAAAAATGCTTAGTTAGGATGCTGGGATGACACAATGTATGGTTCAATTTAGAAAATTGAAGTATTTCTGCTGTATTGACAGGTACAGCATCATTTTCTTAGGGAAGACATGGAAACATATTTAATACAACCCAAAATTGCAGTGGAAAATGGTCTGATGGGGGAGGGGGTTCTCTGAAAATGTACATTGAATAAAAGGCAATTAAGTGCATTGACTGGACCTGAGATAGATATATTTCCAGATAGCTTTTTAATTTTTGCATATTTTTTTATTAAGGAGATCTGTCACTGATAAAACAGACTTCTGGTATTCTGATCCTTTTTAATGTAACAGTTTTTACCATTCAGGATAATTAATTTTATATACTGATAAGAAAAAACTTTTATGCACGCAATACCAAATATATACTGTATACAAAAGGAAAAGGAGGGCGATTGGATTATATATATATAAATATATATATATATATATATATATACAGTATATATATATAATTTTTAATGCCTACTTTTTTTTCCATTCTTACTTTATTGTTTAGTCCCCCTGAGGGAGTATATTAATAAAATGATGATATCGTAAGAAGTCCAGCCCATGCAGGTCTTCACAAGATGACTAAATATGATGAGAGATCTTCGACAAATATAGACAGCAGCATTTAAATTGTTAAACAGATCAGAGCAAGAATTGGTCACTGTTGTTAAAGTAAGATGTCGGCTGTGGTGCAGACTCAGCTCCTGAGCCCGCTCCAAACATAGAACATAGGAATAGGACATACCATTACATCCTATATCAAGAAGAGGTTAAAAATACAAAAAAATGAATGACCTTCAGTACTTATTCCAAAGCTGTGTGGGTCCCCCGCTAGTCTCCATGTTTTCAGTTACCCCTTTTTTGAGCTGCGCATGTCATTTACCCTATATAGCTTCTCATGGCCAGGTAACTGACCAGTCGGACCCGGGTCCTGTTCTGCCCCATCTACATTGAAGTCGTCTGACACAAATTGAGGTTTTAATGCAAAAGGATATGAGCGACCCGATTGTGGCACACCTTGTTGTTTTCTAAGTACCCCCTGTTATTTATATATACTGTTTACTTACAGCCGGGTACATGCTCATTTAGTTTCTATCTAAGGTTTTAGAGTTTATTAATTAAAATGATGAAAAAAGAAATGAAAGTGGAAAACGACAACAATCAACTGATGTAATATATACACAAATAGCGGAGAAGAGAAAGTGCCAGCTATAAGCCAGTGAAAAGCAGTAATCCAGATAATTTCCTGTCTGGGAGATAAATATTGACTTTTTCTGTAAATACGCGGAGCTGTTGTTGCAAAATGTCATTTTTTGATATTTGCGAATAAAGCAGCACAGAGACCAGAAATGAAAGAAAAATCGATTAACTTACTCTTCTGAACTTTGGAAAGCAAAGGGAGAGAAGAGGGACACAAAGATGAATATTGGGAAAGAAACACACAGATTCAGATACACAGCCGTCCAGACCGAGTTATTTTCCCCTACAGTCGCCGAGTAAGGCTCTGTTCACACTGGAGTTACATTGTTTCAGGATTTATCATGAATGGGTTTTCATCTCTTGTGAAGGATCCTAACAAATGGCTTTGACGTAGAATATATTGTTCAGGATTTATTTTCTTTACCAGCCGGAATAGCCCTTCTACTACTACTCTACTATGTCCATTACATATGGACTGTGAATTTGTTGGCTTTTTCACAGACCCAGATACATGGACAGAGGGTGGTAAAGGGAGAAGAAGACTATTGCTCATTGTGATTGCTAATGCAAGAGTGGGATTAAAAGAAGCCCTCCCATGTAATGGTTTTTGTACTAAATCTGTGTATATGTGCACTTCCTCTGGTATCCAACGCCGTTCTGCTCCTCTTCTCAGTGACGTCACTGCTATTCAGACCCTGGATCATTCTACACATGAGCCGGATGTCTTTTTTACAATGTAACTGTATGGAGCCTTGCTCTGACTTCACCGGCTTACACAGTAACAGCCACTTCCAGGTCACCCAGAGCGCAGCGTGACTCCGAGAGTCTGCAGAGTGGTGACCTCACTGAGAAGAGGAGCAGAACAGAGAAGGCGGCAGTAGATGAATATATTAATACACACACTACACTACATGAATATATACACAGGGTTAGTAAAACGAAAAATCTTCATGGTGGGGCTTCGTTAAATGGGATGAGAGGTCGCTCTTCTGAAAGTTTAGAAAAGTTGGTCTTGTTCAGCTAAGAAAAAACATGGCTGTAGAGGTGATTTCAGGTCCATGTACAAGTACATGCCGTGAATATTGGCAGATTTGGCACAGGATTTATTTGTATTCCAAGGATCTTGCATAGGCTGAAGGCCATTCATTACATGTGAAGGAAGGATGATTTACACATCTAAACAGGAAAGGGTTCTTTACAGTTAGAGCAGGCAGACTGTTTAAGATAGCAGTGGCCGTTACTACATCAGCATCTAAAAAAGGGCAAGATTATTTTTTCAAAAGTAATGGTACCGAGAGTTAGAATTAATCAGGAGAAAAATAAGGTCTAATTGATGTAGAAAATTTGAACTTGATGGACTTGTGTCTTTTTTCACCATATGTATCTACAACACCTGTGAATTTGGGTCTAATTGGATTCTTCGGAGGAAAGTGTTCCTTTTTCTCCGGAACAAACCTGCACTAATGTATGTAAATTACAGAAAAACATATGCCTGCCTACGTCAATTTCAGATCTCTATCATTAAAGGAACGCTGGGAAGGCAGTAGAATATTCTGGTTCAATGCTCAAATAATAATGCAGACCTGTTCCCTAAATCATCCTGCGACAATACCTATGCTCAGGCATGTACATATGCCTCGATGGAAAGGGAGAATCTCATCCTGAGTCCTTTCAACGTCTTCCTGCCCATTAATATTACTATGCCGAGTGCTTACAGCTCCCAGCTTTTCTCTTCCTGGCTGAATAGTCTCCATTCAACCCGCTGGCGGCAAAGTAGATGAAAATAGGAGGCGACAGGCGCGATTCTGTTGGAGGTCTAGTGTCTCAATGGGTGGTCTTTCCTGGTTAGCACAGCGCATAGCTAAACCATTCACCGACATCTTAGAAGTCATCACCGACACATATTTATACACACATGTAGAAGATACATGTAAAGAATTTCCTGTATATGAAGAAAGGTAAAGGAGCAATCCAGGGAAAACTAATAGACTGAATTACACATAGTAATAACAGGGTATTGGTTTTCCTTCTGACAGTATAGGAATAAATCCAAATTACTCAATACAACTATTTCTTTATCTCAAGGACATACAGTATTTAAGGGATTGTCTAAGATTTTTAAAAAATGAACAGCGCCGCCACTGTCTACAGTTTGCTTCTGATGCTGCAGCTTAGCTCAATTGAAGGTAATGATGCACAGCTGAAATACCACACACAACCCGTAGACAGGGGAAGGCGCTCTTTTTGCAAAAAGGCAGGCATGTTTTATGAAATAAGCACTCCTCATATCAAAGTTTTAATCTCCTTATTATATTTCAGTCATCATATTATATAGCACTGTGTACTTACAATTGCTCATTTTGCCTTTTTACTCTGTTAATTCTTCTCTTTTTCATTAGGTTTATAACATCACGTGATTAAAAACTGACGGGCTGAATCCTTCAGGATGTCTTTTCCCTGCATGACTCATGAGTTTACAGTGGTAAAGGCCCTGGAAGAGGAAGGAGCAGAGCAGCTGGGTCAGGAGTTAAAGGGAACCTGTCACCCCATTTTTTGAGATTGAGATATAAATACTGTTAAATAGGGCCTGCGCTGTGTGTTACTATAGTGTATGTAGTGTACCCCGATTCCCCACCTATGCTGAGAAATAACTTACCAAAGTCGCCGTTTTCGCCTGTCAATCAGGCTGGTCAGGTCGGGAGGGCGTGTTCACAGCGCTGGTTCTTCCTCAGCTTTACGTTGGTGGCGTAGTGGTGTCCGCATGTTGAGGTGACTAATCCACTGTGGGCACGTGAACAAGCAGCGCGCGATCTGCGCTGTCATCCCTTTCGTTGGTGGGGGCGGCCATCTTCCTGGGGCCGCGCGTGCGCAGATCGAGTGCTCTGCTGCACGGGGCTTCAGGAAAATGGCCGCGGGATGCCGCGCGTGCGCATTAGAGATCGCGGCGGCCATTTTCCTGAAGCCCCATGCAGCAGAGCACTCGATCTGCGCACGCGCGGCCCCAGGAAGATGGCCGCCCCCACCAACGAAAGGGATGACAGCGCAGATCGCGCGCTGCTTGTTCACGTGCCCACAGTGGATTAGTCACCTCAACATGCGGACACCACTACGCCACCAACGTAAAGCTGAGGAAGAACCAGCGCTGTGAACACGCCCTCCCGACCTGACCAGCCTGATTGACAGGCGAAAACGGCGACTTTGGTAAGTTATTTCTCAGCATAGGTGGGGAATCGGGGTAAACTACATACACTATAGTAACACACAGCGCAGGCCCTATTTAACAGTATTTATATCTCAATCTCAAAAAACGGGGTGACGGGTTCCCTTTAAAGAGAGGGTGGAGCTGGACTGCAAGAAACTTGGCAGCGAGATAGAATTGTGGTTCTTATGATGACTCATGCAGGGAAAAGAGACTTCTTATTTCTACAAAGAGCTTAGAAGCATTGAGAGAGTCTGTTTTTAGTCATGTGATGTCATAGATCTAATGGAAAAGAGAAGAATTAATCAGGTAGAAAGGTAAAATGAGCAATTGTAAGTACACAGTGCTATATAGTATGATCAATTCAATATATTAAGTGGATAAAAACTTTGATGGAGGTGCTTGTGTGTCTGGACAACTCCTTTAAAAATAAGTACAGACAATTTTTGTAAAATGCACACTGGCAGGCAGGTGTAACCAGGGACATGTGGAAGCATTTCTCCGACATAATTTCAATATGTTACTGGACCTTAAATAATCCAATAAAAGTCGTCTATTGTAAAGTTTTCAGTAACATCGACCACATAAGAGGTGTACGACAGGAGTGAGAGCCATGTGGATTGTTTTTTAATCCCCGTGAGATTAGTTTTACCTCTTTGGGTTCAATCTGTAGCGTGGGCTTCAGCAGGTCCCGCAGAGAACAGAGCTGCTTCTTCTCCTCCTCCTGTCTGCTCTTGATCTGACGTGCACACACAAAGGACAACATTACAATACAGCGCGGACGGTCACTATTTTGTTTAATAATCATTCAACACGAAAACTATCCCACCGCCCACGGGTGCCCAGGCAGCTCCCTTGCCATTCAGACATGTCAACTATCCCAAAACCATGCGAGTCATCACATCTCGGGAAGAGTCCTAGGAGACATTCCCTTTCAAAATAAGACAAGCGGATCCCCATGTTTTATACAGCGGTCACATTTACATTTCACTTTTTTCAGCATAAGCAATCATCTGTCTCATTACATATACAGAAACTATTTTTTAATCCATTTTTTCATTTAGTAATGCATTCATTTCAGATAAACATGTGGTGTATGTCTTATTAGAAAAAAAATGCATAATGTGAGCCCTCGCGGGCAGGGTCCTCTCTCCTCCTGTACTTGTGTGTGCCTTGTATTGCTCATGTTTATTGTGCTTGTCTATATTTGCCCCTTTCACATGTAAAGCACCATGGAATAAATGTATAATAATAATAATAATGGGTTCTAATGACCCTGTTACTGACGAGAATCCTGATAGACCCTGCTGACACACTGTATCAGGGCCCATTTCCTGCAGGACAAGTTGTTTGTTCTGAGGTCCCCATTTTGGGGTCTATATCACAATATTTATATGGTATAGTGAACATTATGGACATTGCAGTACTAAACAAATAGCCATAAAAAGGGGATTAATATGGTGAAAAAATATTCTTTCTAATATTATTTTTGCAAAAAAAAATCTCTTTTTTTTTTAAGCATTTATGGGACTTGACACAATCATTTAAAGACAAGTTATATTTACTGTATTTATATATATATATTTTATCATTTTGTCCAGCATGGAAAGTTTTAAAACTTTAGGGGATTTATCTTCATTCTTGTAAAGAATAAAATTTGCATGCAAGTGGCTTCCAAACCCCAGTTTTTCCGTGGTCTATTCGACAGCCTTCAGCTGCATTGATATCAGGGTGTATTACACAGAGGAGTACTACACATAGACCGGGATTCGGAAGCCCCTTACATGCAATTTTTTCTTCCACAGGAATGAAGATAAATCACCAAAGAACGTGATTTGTGAACAAGAACTTTACAAGCTGGACAAAATTATTATTTTAAAAAAATCTAAATCTAAAGGTTTACTCCTTTCAAGATGTGATTGTAGGTGTTAGTGCATGAAAATACTTACCAATCTGTCTTGTACAGTTTCTCTGGTGTCCAGCCCCTCTCCGGTTCTCTTCTGGAACATGTGACCTAACACAGGGGTACTTGTGCAGGCTGGAACTCATTTTCCAAATTTAAAGGGGCTTTCCCATCTCCAAGATCCTAACCTAATATGTAATTGGTGTGATAACAAGTGGGCAGCACGGTGGCTCAGTGGTTAGCACAGCAGCCTTGCAGCCCTGGGGTCTTGGGTTCAAATCCCACCAAGGACAACATCTGCAAGGAGTTTGTATGTTCTCTCCGTGTTTGCGAGGGTTTCCTCCGGGTACTCTGGTTTCCTCCACACATTCCAAACATATACTCATAGGGAATTTAGATTGTGAGCCCCATCGGGGACAGTGATCATAATGTGTGTAAAGCGCTGTGGAATTAATGGTGCTACATAAATGAGTAAAATAAATACGGTAAATAAATAGTTCTTCTGATTCGCTATGTCGCTTACCTCATGTGCAGGGCATGGTAGTAGCTTAGTTATCTAACTGTCACTATATCAGTGGTCGTAACCATGGATACCTAAGCTATTGCAATGCCCTACATGGGAAAAGCGCCATAGCCAGTCAGAAGAACTATACTACATTTTTAATTGGAGGTATTTGCTAACATTACTATTATTACACCTAACACATATTGGGATAGGATCTTGGAGATGAGGATACCCCTTTAATCCTACGGAGCCTCATTCTGAATCTCATAGGCATTTCACTGGGAAAGCAGCACCATTCTATGTGAGCGGGCAAATCTAAAGAGCTGTCACTTGGTCCAGAAGAGAGCTGGAAATTGTAGAAGAAGACCGAGATTGGCAAGTATTTTGTAATGTGATCATCTAACTAGCTAATGTGTACGGGGACCTCCTGACTTAAGGATAAAGATTGGGTGGTTGGAATTCAGTTGCCCAATTCTTTTGATTGACAGGTAGATAAGCCACGAGTCTAGATGATTTTGGTAGCAGCTGTCTCACAGAGAACTCAAGCAAATTGCCTCTTCAGAGAGGAAGGGAACTAGAATTCTACAGTAGAAGTAACATTCCTAAATCTCAATATCGACTCTGTAACGAGCCTTGTACGTGACTTAGGATAAAAGCCAAACCAAAATCTCAATTTGCAGATGCGTTTTTCAGGTGGTTTCACCTCCTCAATGCAAAGCATGAGACCATTTTCTCTCTGAATGTTTAATTTCTGATAGAAGCATTTTATGGCCTATAAGTCTCCATACACAACTGGCATGTCACACTCTCCACAAGGAGAGATGTTACCCCTTAGACCACAGAGAACACAGGAGCGTTCGGCCAAGCTTAGTGTATGGGAGAGTCAGCAGACAGAGCTGATTGTTTGGCTATCTAATGCATATGGCTAGATTTACTCTGCAATGTAAGTGTTAAGGGACGCAATGAAAGCGTATAATAATGATGATATAAGCGATGGTGTACAGAGGGAATGTCTATTTGATACTAAAGCATCTGGATTGTCAAAGCTGTGCAGGATACATTTCATACCGCCAGCCAGATCTTGCACAGACCTTGAGTTCACCTGCTGCAGTCTGTGTCTGGACAATCTCACGGGAAAGAGCGGAATGAGCTAATTACTGGATGTGAAGGACAGATTGTGTGGTTATAAGACACAGCTTTGTGGTCAGACCCACTCCTGCAGTCTGATTTATGCACTGCTTAATGTTTCATTATCTACAGCATTATACAGTGGAAGAACTTTATGTTCCTCAATAATTGTTTCTGCTGCTAATTAACCTAAAGACAACACATTTCCCATATTCAGTACATTATTTAATTGCATTGCTGTTAGAAAAGATCAGCTTGTCGCATTTACAGAATGAGAACAAAGTCTTAAACTGATCATGGATGTAGAGTTTCAGCCTAAATATGGCCAGGTTCTCCCATCTTTCATTAGCAGGACATTAGCCTAGGGTCCCTAGTCAAAAAGCTGATCACAAAGTGTTCCCTGCTACCCAAAGATCAGCGGTAATCTGTGGAAAAACCTGGAAGCAAGTGTTCAATTTCCCTGTAGCACCACCATTACAATGTGCTATTAAATCAAATCAAAAGCTTTCTGTAATATGAGAGGTCCTCAAGAGTTGCTATTCCGAACCAATCTAAGCTAACATTATCATGTGCAAAATGAAAAGAATTCACTTCATAGGACAACACTTCATGGAACCAAGCATGATTTACAGATATGTGTGATAAGACTCTCAGCTTATCGGGTTACCCTAGGAATATCTCACCCATAAAAGCCTTTGGCTAATAAGTGGAGAGCTTCCAGACCTCTCTTCTCCAACCACACATCCTGGGTTCTGTTATTAAGAGCCGTCATAAGGATAGAGCAAAAGCGGTTCTCAAAGAATCATCATAGAAGTACCCTTATTGAAGGTGAAGAGAAGACATACAACGCATTTTGGGGTTGAACCGCCCTTTCAGATATAGACAGCATTAAACATTAGGGTAAAACCGGATGAAGAGGGCAGTTTGTCTCCAAAACGCATTATGAGTCTTCACCTTCGAGAAACGTTACTTCTATGGTCATTTGAAATCTCCCTTATTGGATACGGCTAAGATCAGAGTTTTGTCCCTACGACTGATTTACTAGTGATGAGCGAGCGTGCTGGGATAAGGTGTTATCAGAGCATGATCTGGTGCTAACCGAGTGTCTTCGGTGTGCTTGAAATATATGTTCGAGTCCCCATAACCGCATGTCTCATGGCTATTCGACAGCAACAACACATGTAGGGATTGCCTAATAAACTGTCAACTCCTTAATTGGGTTTCCTTAGTTAACCTCTTTAGGAAATGTACACAAAGTAAAAAAAAAAAGGCAAAATAATGAATGCAATAATGAAGAAAACACATAGGCCCGGATTCATCGCAAGAATTCTGGAGTAGATTGCTATGAAAAATTGCCCCATTTTTGGCACAACTTGGAGTTGCACAAAAACGATGCACCTTTTGTTGGTTTTATGCTAGTTTCTCCCAACACTGTCAAAATGGGTAAAGCATGAGTGTGACAGGGAAGTGATGTTATGGTCTGTCCAGTTCACGATGTGCTGTGGCATTCCTAACATCAGAAATTGCCACTTGCCACTTGTTAGAAATTCCGGATTTATTAAGTGGTGTACACATCCTCTTCATGAATCAGGAGCATCTGACTCCAACATGACCACTCATCAAGATCAACGAGAAAATTGCCAGTTTTGACGAATTGAGGCCATAGTTTTGTAGTGTGATGTTTGAGCAATTCTTAGTTGCGTGTCACTAAACCGTCATATACGAACACCGCTTAAAAGGAACCCATCACCAAAATGATGCTAAGAGAAGTGTTCGTGATTTCTCACAATACACAAACCGAGAATGACCTGCCAATCATAGCACGTATGGCCGGATATATGTAATATTGCATGTAATATCAGCTCCATCCAAACTGTGCATGCACCATACAGAATAGAAATGCATGGATTTAATATCAAATAGTAATACTGACAATGAGAATAAACCTGGATAAGATAAGGCAATACTCACAATTTGCAATTCAGTGGTCAGGCCCTCGATGTAGGATTTCAGTTTTTCAGTGGTTTGCAAACATTCCTGCAGAAAGCTACAAATAAGTCATTATTCTGGGGTCACATCACCACCTTGATGTGTACATGTGAGGGACTGTTCAGTGCACATGCAATTACTAAATGCAGGCAGACATTTGTGGCTTTATCAGAATGGCTCTGCGGCTGAGCAATCTAGCTGCACTCAAGGTAAGAGAGCCATCGCTTGCACATCAGAGAGGGTGAATGTCCTTGGGTTTCTATGTGAAGCGCATCTACCTTCTGTACTTTTCAGAACATAAATGCTTTTTGAAGGTGAACAGGATTCTATTTTTTTATTTGAAGAATATAAAATAGAATTTGAACAAATGAGATATCAACATGGCAAATATATTTAAAATCCTATTTATGCAAGTGACAAACTCATTAACAACATGGAATTGTCCTAGTCCTGATGAAGGCACCGTGCTCTGTAGATTACTGCCGCTTCTTCACTCTAGCAGTAGGAGAGACAGTTGGGTCTCAGCCTTTCAATAGTGACATTGTTCAACATATGGCACAACAGGCACTCCCAGCACGGACTTAAAGGGGCATCTAATCTTTTTTCAGGGGAACGCCACTTCTCAGCCTCCCAGCCTTCTGACAGCTGGTCGGATCCAGACATGTAACCAAATTCAGAGCTTAGCTTGGAAGCTCACACTTTGTGTCTAGGAACTGGCCACCTCTGAGAAAACTGCAGTAACCTAATTAACAAGCATTACACTGTAAAATTCAAAAACTGAAAATTGCAACTGGAGGATAGAGTTTGCAGAATTGCAATGCCAATGAATTTCTTTGATTTCCTAAGAGATAAGCCACTGTCAGAGGTTTCTGGCAGCGACTTTCTCCTCTCTCTCCACAAAAACACATTGGTGTAATAAGCATCCAATCCACAACTAACTGAAGTGTATGGGCAGCTTTACTATCTTTGTGCATATGGCTTATACTGAATTATCCTGAATTTTCAGTATTATTTATACTTGATGCAAAAATCCCTTAACTTTTATGCGTGAATCAATAAAATATTATTATTTTTTGTCAATAATAGCTTTCATCCCTAAGCAACAACTGCTGTTCCACCATCTCCGCCCATGACAACGTCTTGTTTCATAGTTAAAACATGTGGCGGCGATAGAAATAGAATGCTGGCGCTGCACTCACCTCTCCCACCTCGTCCATCACCCAGCATTCAGGATATCTTCAGAGAGTGGCGATGCATGAAACTAGTAAAATACTGCAGGGCCCCCCCCTGTGACATCCAGGTCCATGAAAGCTGATATACAAAAAAAGGTTGCGCTCTATCGTGCAAAAGCATGTCGAATATGAAATACATGAAATATGAATAGCAAAATGGCTTTTTGAACATTAGGAAAAAGATTTGAGACGCTTTGTACAGAATTTGGCCAAATAGTGTGAGCCCATCAACCATCGTCAAGGTGGTTTCATTAATCTGATGGGTCCCTGACCTCCCTGTCCAAATGTGGACACTTACCGAAAGCTAATGTCTGTATGCTTGGGTGAATGTGGACACCTCTCGCAGTAAAGCCTACATATATGGGTTGGCCGGAACCAAGTGTGATTAGATGTAATTAAAAACCACATAGTGGGTGGCCTGGATCTCAAGCAGAGATGACGCAGCTCGCTGTAGCTCCCACTTTCAGCCCACAAAAGACCACTTTTATAATCCCTATAGACATGATAAAAGACTTACTGCAGTGTCCCCACACTGCCAGGGTCATACCGAGACAACTGCGGGGCGAAAAGAGGAACCGGGCTGCCATATAAGAGAAGAGAGAGCTCGGGAGATTTTGGCGCCATTAGCTGGCTGGCGCCATCTTGCTGCATGACCCTCTGGATATACCTCACTGGAGCCGCCAGCTTTCTCAGTGCCGGAGCCGGGAGAGGAGTCACAAAAGATGCCCATAAGGAGCATCCAACAACGGTGAATGAGAATAAAGAGACCGGAGGACCCGCCGGGAGAAGCCCACACCGGAGTGACAAGGAAGCCCCGAGCAGAGCAGGAAGCCCCGCCGGATCCTCATCGTTCCGGAGCCGCCGGGACTCGGAAAAGACAGGCGCTGCAGTAAGCGCCCCCTCCTCCTCCACAGCATCCCGGCGAGTGTAAAGAGCCTTCCTGTCCGCACTGAAGCCTGGCGCGGTGAAGCGGCTGAATACAGAGGACATCTGCGGAGGGAGGTGAGGATTCCCGGAGGACCCGTCGGCAAGCGAGCCTGCCGGAGCGACACCTCGGAGCCGCAGAGGATCTGACCGGAACAAGAGTCACTCCCGGAAAACTTCTACACCGGAGGTAAGAAGTCCCGGGACCAGCACTCGTGGCCAGACACCCCCCCTGAAGGGGTGAGCGAGCTCCGGCGGGAAAGTCTGTGATCCCTGTGAACACTATTGACACGGCTATAGGCGGCGGTGGTGATAACCTCTGCACCGGAGGAGCCGGTAATTTAGTCACAAACCACCCAGGACCTGAGACTTACAGAGCCCTATTGACCCCTTAGGAACGCGGTACCTTTCAGCAGCAGAAAGCAGCAAGCTGCAACGACGTAACTGGGGCTGATAACACCGAGCACTGTAACAATAGCTCTCAGACTGCACTGCTATTCCCTGCATATAACTCATCCCACAACCAAGTGAAGTGAGATAGGAGATAAAACTTTATCAACGGGGCGCATGCGCGGAGCCCGGCAATGACAGACATGTTGTGCTGAGCTCCGCTACCTGACGGACCCCATTTAACCCTTTCCAGCGACCGGAGCACGGTAAAAGTATCCCCCCCCCGGAGACAGCATACCTTTGAGAGCGGGGCAATCTGTAATGCCGAAAAAGGGAAGCGCGGCACAGCCGGCGGGCCGCACTATTTCAGACCTCCTTATGAGCGGCACCCCTTCCAAAATGGCTACTGCAGCTAATCCTCCACTAGCCTCTGCAACACATGGTGATGGGAGCGCAGAGCGGGATGACATTCCCCCGCTCTCTGAAGCGATGATCTCAACAGCTGCCCTCACGAGGTCCCTGCAAGAAACCTTTAGAGAGGAACTCACCACCGCTATGCAGGGTATCTCATCCCAGTTGCAAGATATAGCGCAGTGCACAAACAGCCTGGAGGAGAAAATGGACGCTGTCTCAGATGCACTGGAGGAGGACCAGGAGACTCTCAAGCTGCACACTGACCGCATTACTGAGCTAGAATTAAGGTGTGAGGACTATGAGAATAGATCCAGAAGGAGCAACATACGAATTAGAAGGCTTCCTGAACATGTTGTTGCCCTTAAAGATACAGCAGCAGCCCTCTTTACAGCCCTTCTACCTGACCTGGACCCGACCTTGCTCCATATTACAAGAATACACAGGGCACTGGGCAAGCCACAATCTAATGATATGCCCAGAGATGTAATACTAAAGATGCACTATGAGGAGACCCGTGATCAGATCTTGCTGGCAGCTAGAAACCATCCTATCTTACCTGGCCTGTCAGACTCAGTGCACATTTATGCAGACATTGCGCCCACCACACTGGCCAGGAGAAGGGCCGTCAGATCGATTACGACCTCTCTACAAGAGGCTCAGGTCAAATACAGGTGGGGCTTCCCGTTTTCCCTTATTTTCACATTCAAATCCCAACTCTATACCTGCCGGTCCCTAGAGGAAGGAACTCAGGCCCTAATTAAGGCTGGTATCCCACTATCTTCAGAGACCTCCTCGCTCCCACAGAGAAAACCCAGGCCTGTAAGGGAATGGAAGAACCTTCCCAGAACAAGAAGCCAAAACACTCAGGTCACTTGACTCGCATAACCCAGGATTTGGTCCCATCAGAATGTTTTATGTGGCTTTGGGTTCTGCTGCAGGGCCAGTTGTTGGTTTTGCCCTGCTCTGAAACAAGGTCATCTACCTAGCAGTTAATGCTCGGTCTATTTACAGTTGAACTACTTACTATTGCATTATCAAACACCCTTCTCCCTATCCCCCTTCTTCATTATCCCCCCCCGCTTATCCCCCCTCCCCTTTTTTATTTTTTTTCTTTCTCTTCTCTTTTTCTCCCTCCCTCTCTCCCCCCTTCCCCCTATTATAAAGTCAACCCTATATGATTCAAGGGTTGGGGTTCTCGGGGTTGCAACATGCCGCCCAACCTCGGCGAAATTTGGTATCCTTCCTAATATGGAATCCCGGATCGCCGCATCTTGTAGGCACAATGCCCTTTGGAAAACTTATGTTATGTTTTGTGTCGACGTCTTTCCCCTGTTTGTCTCTTCCCTTTCGTTTCCACATAGAGATTATTGCTGTGATGGTGAATTTGTGGGACGAGGTCGGGTGGAGGGCGATGGTTTGTCTCTTATTAGCAGTATCCACTTAATTAAGCATGTGTAGAGTGCTCTCCCATAATGTGCGGGGCTTCAACTCGCCTCTAAAACGTAAAAAGGCCTTCCTCGATTATTGGAAGCACAACCTAGATGTAATCTGCCTTCAGGAAACCCATTTTTCCAATTCCTCCAACCCCAAATTCCTGGATGCACATTATTTGAAATTTTTCCTTTCAACCTGGGACCGCAAAACGAGGGGCGTGGCTATTCTAATTAAAAACAGCCTTCCATTCCAACCCATTAGCACGTACTCAGACCCTGAGGGCAGGTTCATTATCCTGTTGGGAACCATGCAGGGTCTAAATATATGCATTGTTAATAGCTACTTTGCGGTGAGGCGCCCTCTGCTGGTTGTCCTCATATGAACTCGAGCCTGGGAGCTTTCTAGGAAATTTCCCACGCTCGAGGAACAACCAGCAGAGGGCGCCTCACCGCAAATGAAGGTAAATATAGGTCATTGACCTACTTTACCTTCATTCTCTGGGGTTTTGCAGCCACGAGCACCGCTGCATTAGCAGAGCTCCTGGCTGCAAAATATTTTAACCCCTTCAGATGGATTTACATCGTGGGACGTTACAGATCTTCGGAAGGTATGTATATTGTTGGTTTATTATTTTTTATTTGTTGCAGAGCGAGGGTCTTCAGATGGATTGAGCGTAGAATAAAATATTACAACAACCTTTGTTTTTATTTCATTAAAATACTTTTTAATAATGTGTTTGTGTTTTTTTAACCCTTTACTACTATTGGATTAATAATGGATAGGTGTCATAATTGATGCCTCTCCATTATTAATTTGGCTTAATGTCACCTTACAATAGCAAGGTGGCATTAACCCTTCATTACCCCATATCCCGGGAATGGGAAGAGAGTGGCCAAGTGCCAGAATAGGCGCATCTTACAGATGTGCCTTTTCTGGGGTGGCTGGGGGCAGATGTTTTTAGCCAGGGGGGGGGGCAATAACCGTGGACCCTCTCCAGGCTATTAATATCTGCCCTCAGTCACTGGCTTTACTACTCTGGCGGAGAAAATTGCGCGGGAGCCCACGCCAATTTTTTCCGCCATTTAACCCTTTAATTTAATAGCTAGAATGGCCAAATTTTGCATATACACACTACGAACATTAGTAGTGTGGAATATGCCAAAAAATGGGGATATGACATGGTTTACTGCATGTAAACCATATCTCATATCATGTCGGGTTTAGGAAGGAGATAGCAAAAGCCGGCAATTGAATTACCAGCTTTAAAGCTATCTCACGCTGTATGAAATAATAATATATATACATATATGTGTCTCACTGACATTATATATATATATATACACCTATTCTATGTGTACACATTTATTCCACCTATTCTATTGTAAGCTGTCAGTGTGATTTTACTGTACACCGCACTAAATTACCGGCTTTTCTCTCTAACACCGCTGCGTATTTCTCGCAAGTCACACTGCTGGTCCGTGTGTAATCCGTATTTTTCTGGCTTCCATAGACTTTCATTGGCGTTTTTTTTGCGCAATACGGTGACAAACGCAGCATGCTGCGATTTTCTACGGCCGTAGAAAGCCGTATAATACGGATCAGTAAAATACGGCAGATAGGAGCAGGGGCATAGAGAATAATTAGGCCGTGTGCAATGCGTGTTTTACGGACGTATTTTATGCGCTCATACGTCCGTAAAACTCGCTAGTGTGACGCCGGCCTAATAAGTACCAACGCAGACAAACATAGCGCACCCAGATGGGTGAATCTCGAATCTCACTTCCTGACTCCATTCACTCTACCAGGCCTCATGTGGTTGTTGCAGAGGCTTCCGAAAGGGATCCATACATCAGCTCCATTCACAGCACATTCCCTGATGTTATGGAGGAAGGAAAGATTTAAGCATTCCCTACAATCCAAAACTTCCTTAATGACTCATATTTTTCACAATCCAGCTTTTCCACCAGGGTTGGAGCCTCGCCCTTTTCACTGGTGGGTATCTAGGGGTTTAATTACCCTTAAACATCTTACTTCGCCATTCAATATTCTACTCACCAAACAAGAGTTCATCCAAAAGTACACCCCACCAAACTCTGAAATATTGCGTATCATCCAAATCTTTCACTTTGCTGAGCAAATTTTAGGACATGGTGTCACCCACCGCCCATCGGGTTATGAGCAAAAATGTTTGAATGACCCACTGGGCAGGGGAGCTATCTCTTTAATATACTCAACCCTGAATGCAATATCAGAGGATGTAAAACTTAAATATATGACTCAATGGGAGAGAGACTTTAATATGATAATGTCCCCATTGGAGTGGCAAAAATGTTGCTGCTCTCTTTCTAAGGGTAGTCTCCAAACCTCCTTAGTTGAGACATCCATCAAGCTCCTACATAGGACATATTTGGTTCCAAGCAAATTACATGCCATCTACCCAAATTTATCGGATCGGTGTTTCAGGGGGTGTGGAGCCCTGGGCGACTTGAAGCACACGTGGTGGGATTGTCCGATTGTATCCGCCCTTTGGCTAAGGATTAAATCTATTGTGGAGGAGCTATATGGTGGGGTGATTCAATTAGATGCAAAGGTGTTCCTATTGGGGTCCAGATGCCCTGGCTTCTCCAACAAACTTCATAATTTAGTCAATCAGCTGTTCCTGGCCACTAAGCTACACATTGCAACGAAATGGAAAACAATTACCCTATCTCTTTCTTCAGTAATTGACAAGATGAACACTATCATGCTATGTGAACGAATACAAGCTACAAGAGATGACTCATGGGAGCCCTACTATCAAGTATGGAGGCCGTGGATCGAAAGGAACTCTAGCAGTAATCTTGACCAAGTCTTAACACTATTACTATTAGGCCAATTTAATGTTCGATAGACTTCCTTGGACTCGCCCCTTGTGCCCAACCATTGATAGTATTCTGATGCAGTAATAGATCTCTTATTCCCCCCCTCCTCTTGTCTTTTTGAACCACCTGTCTTCGTCTACGTGTTTAATTGTAGTATTGTTTAAAACTATCAAGGTTAATCTAGAATTTGATTACACTCATGTATATTCCCCTGCGTGGGACTTGTTGTTTTTCTTTGTAAAATAAAAATATATTGAAACTAAAAACCACATGGTGAAGGGAGGAGTGCTCAGTCAGTAAGCTAACATAGAAATGACAGAAAACGACTGGCACATCCAAACTAGTGTGAATAGGCGCATACCAGGAGCAGCTACCTCCATATACAAAAAAAGGTTGCACTCTATCGTGCCAAAAGCATGTCTAATATGTTTTTGCATATTGCATATGGAGGTAGCTGCTCCTGGTATGCACCTATTCACACTAGTTTGGATGTGCCAGTCGTTTTTCTGTCATTTCTATGTTAGCTTACTGACTGAGCACTCCTCCCTTCACCATGTGGTTTTTAATTACATTTAATCACTCTTGGTTCCGGCCAACCCATATGTAGGCTTTACTGAGAGAGGTGTCCATATCCACCCATGCATACAGACATTAGCCTTCGGTAAGTGTTCACATTTGGAGAGGGAGGTCAGGGACCCATCAGATTAATGAGACCACCTTGACGATGGTTGATGGGCTCACACTATTTGGCCAAATTCTGTGCAAAGCGTCTCATAAATATTTTTCCTAATGTTCAAAAAACCATTTTGCTATTCACATTTCATGTATTTCATATTCGACATGCTTTGACACGATAGAGTGCAACCTTTCTTTGTATATTGTATATGGAGGTAACTGCTCCTGGTATGCACCTATTCACACTAGTTTGGATGTGCCAGTCGTTTTTCTGTCATTTCCATGAGAGGTGATAGACTCTGCAGAGGAGTGAGTGCAGCCTCAGCCTTCGGTTACATCCTATTTGAGACTCCTCTCAAATGAAACGTCATAGCAAGTGTAGATAAAAATAAAAAACATATTTACAGATTAGCTGTATAAGGCACAGGGTAGGTTATTGAATAATAAAGCGAATTATAAAAGTGGTTAGGGTGTAAGGATAAATATTTAGAAAGGACACTTTAGCTACTCGACTATCTCTTTAAAGTCCTAGATAAACTCTGTAGACTATATGCCTACGATCCGGAAGTAGCAGTATTTTGGATGCAGCGTATTTTCACTGTGTCCAAAACGCTGCCTTTTATAGAACCCAGGTAAATCCGCATGTCTTCACTGAACCGTGCGGATTTACCGCAGCCAATACATCCTGTTGTGGAAATTTCTGTTGCGCAGACTAACGTCTCCGCAAGAGAGACTGACATACTGCAGATCTGAAACATGTCAGTGTCCGCAGGAGACTATGCACGCATAGTGGACATGAGATGTCTATTAGTCCCATCCACTATGCTGTCACGGCTGGCTGCTGCGTTTTTGAAGCTGCATAAATAAACGTCAAAACCGCAGCAAATCCTGAATGTGGGAACGTACCCTTAATTCTTCTAATCAAGAGAGAGTTTTGCTTCTGTGTAATGAATCCATATTAGTCTAAAGAAGACAATCATACATTTAACATGCCGAACCACTGACGTCTGTGCAACATTTATACACCGAGATTAATGACGATGATGGAGGAGGTTTAGGAGTTCTAAACACAGGAATCTTACTTGCACTGGGAGGTATAGTGCTTGATAAGGTTCTGTAGAAGATCCACGCCTTTCTTGCTTTTGATCTCATTGACTTTGATGAGGTACTAGAAACAAAATGAGAAATATGGTTTAAAAGGACGTTACTCTTTGACAAGAAACACTATTGAGGACCAGACAACATTTATTATTGGAGACTGCTACTAATTTTTCCAACAATAAAGTTATATAAAAGAACAACTAAGTGAAGTACATAATGTAATATGACATTTAGCTGCGTGTAAAGATAGACTCATGTGAGATAACTAATCTGTATGTGGCACTGGATGTCAAAAACTACAGAGAAATCAGTTTCTGTTAAACCGTGTTCACATCTTGTCTTCTTTTTTTCTATTTGGTTACATGTCCCCCAACTCCAGTCCTCACGGCCCGTCAACAGGTCATGTTTTCAGGATTCACAGGTGATAAACTTATTATCAAGGCATGAGGAATTTCCACGGGTTCACTCACCTGTGCAATACTAAGGAAACCCTAAGAACATGACCTGTTGGGGGCCGTGAGGACTGGAGATTGGGAAACCTTGCTCTAATGGATACCTCTTAGAGGCCTCTAACATACACAGTGTCACACATCGGCCATTGTAGTATGTTGTATTTGTTCATTTACTGACTAATGTGCAGGCAATGTTTTACTATGCGGCGACAAATACCGAACACTCTTTGGGTGGGGGATTAGAGACCGATGGGCACAGTTGCGGTATACACCATAAGCTTTCCTGCTGCACATGCCGAACGCGTGGAAATAATAAAGAGAATTACAGGTATTTCTTGCCTGAGCACATGGCTGTTACCGGAGTAAATGGAAAAAGAGAGAATAAATGCATGGAACATATGGTATATTACGAGTTTAGCTTCTTACTTCACACATCTGTAATTGGAACATCCTGCGCTCCTTCTCCAGCTCCTCGGCTATTTCTCCTCCTGCCACCTCATTTCTCACCATCCCATACTGCTTGGCCAACTCTCTCTTCTCCTTTTCAATTTTAGTGCTGTAAAAGCAAATTTAGTTGGCAAAATGTTAATACTAGGATGGATACACATCTTAAAATCAAGACATCATACAGCACGTGGAAATTTTCCAAGTAAAATGAAGAACAGTAGAAGAAAGAAACGATTGTTCACTCTAGATTTAAATTCCCTTGAGACAGGAATGGCGTTTCCTAAAAAGAAGACATCATATTATATGAAGTACATATACAGTATGCTAAACATAGAGTTCAGTGTAACAATTTGCAGGACCCTGGTCCGGTGGCCACATGAATGGTCCATGAGCAGGGGACCAGAGCCCTGCGAACGACCTCCTATCTACCAACATCCCCAGTAGAAGGCTTGGTGAGGCGTCATGTGTACATTGTGACATGTATGTATGACGTTGTGTCGGGCTTTCTAATTGGGGAAGATGCCAGGAATGCCGTTAAGTGTCAGGAAGCTTTCATGGTTCAAGTAGAGCGCCACCGGCGAATAATCCAGCCATTGACCAGGGTCTTGTGAAAACTTTTGCTCAGTTCTAATGTTTTTTTTATGTCTACACTACAATATTGAAATAATATTTAGTGGTTGTCAGCTAAAATGAACTTTAAGGCAATGCTCACATCTGCATTGGATGCTGGACACCATGATGAAATCCTAAAGGACCTCATTAGAATTAATGGGGTCAGTCATGCGCCAAATCAGGCATTGCTGTTAATTTTGTTGTTTTGCTCCTATGGACAGAGAAAAGCAAAATAATTAACAAACAGAGGTGTGTACAGAGCCTTATGGTCCATAAACAAGGAAAATCAGTGCACGCAGATATTGTATGTCTGTATTATGGACCATTAGTTACTTCACTAAAATGTCTCCCATGCAGATTAGATTAACATCATTGGAACTTTCCAAAAGTTGAATATAAATGGGGCAGCTTGAAAAATCCTGCCTTAAACTCATAAAAAATTAATTATGAAAATGTATTTTGAAACTGAAAATTAAGTTTTAATAGCGCCACTTACAATTTATTTTCATAATCCTTCCAAGCTTTATCAAATGGTTTCTTTAGATCCTGCAAAGAAAAAAAAAAGATGAAAGTTCGCTGGACCCAAAATAATAATGAAGAAAATAATTATTCTGCAAGTAATCTCAAAGTAAGATGTCTGAATGTTCTGACCTGTTTCCAGAGAAACAGACTACAAACAAACTCTGTGTAGTCTGATTCTGTAGTCATACAGCCTTTCATCTGTCTTCTACTTCTTTCTAATGCAGAAATTGTATAGATACTAGGATCTGTAAAGAATTTCAGCTCGCAAACCCAGACTATGATATACCAAACTACATAGAAGCAACAATGGATAAGTAAGACGTTGTATACGTCCAGAGCCTCAACTCGACCATCTACGTTGCTCTCATCTTAGCAAATTTGGCAAAATAATTTGAAAATCCACTTCTAGCAGTAATTTTATTCTATTGGTTAGACATCTTCACTTGTTTTGGATAAAATCCTATCGCCATTCAATAAAGTTGCAAATTCTTAAACTTAAAATAAACCCACATCATACATAGTAGCATCCTGGAAGTGTTTTCAACTACGATGGAATTAGTGGACTCTGACTAGTTCTCCTCCAACTTAAGCCTGGTTGACTTAGAAGTGGCACCGCATACGCTTTTAGTTTTTGTCTGTCCCTATTTGACAAGTGCAGATCTTTATCTACCCAGTAAAGGTGAGGTATTGAAGCAAATGAATGAATTCCTAAATCAGGAGAGATGCATTTCTGCGTCATCTCACTTCACACTTGGGAAATATGGAGAACACCAAAAATTAAAGTGGCGGTTCACTTTAAACAAAATTCTGCTTCCCATGAACCTACTAGAAATAACGTCACTGCCAGTGGGTGTACAGAGAAGAGGGATTGCAGACTGGCTTATTACAATAGCCAAGTAAGCCCCCTTTTCTGTATATCCATCAGTGACAATTTTTATAGAAGGCTAAACATAATGATGTTTAAAGTGAACTGCCACTTTAATTTATGCGTTTATCCCTTGACACACAGCACTGATTACGTTCCAACATTGGAAATGTGGTCCAGTGTCAAACACAAACCAGAAAGGAAGCTGCCAGAACCAAGCCCATTGCTGGGAGATTGGACCCCTTTGGAAACAGAAATATCAGTGTGTTATATATATATTTATATTGAGAGCACAGCTAAGTATTTTTGTTTCCAAAGTAGACCACCTTTAACATAAGAACTCCAGATATCTAGTTGGGTGAATCAATATTCATTCAAAAACAGACCAATGGTCCATTTACATTCCAAGATCATCGTGAACACGTGTTGCTAGGACTGCTAGTTTTACAATAGCCTTGCAAGCTAAACGGGCTACTGATCACCCAACAAGCTAGCAAAATGCTTGTTTATTGGGTGACATTCTTTTTCAGCTGCTTCATTTGGGGTCATAGGAACCATGGAATAGTCTGCTACCATCTGGAGACTGACACTAACAATACATCCTTAATTTAAAAAAAATGGCTTCTCCCTAGCTAGCACCAAGTCTGATGAGTTTAGCTTAGTGTCATTCATAGGCAGACATGAGTCTGAATCTCGGAAAAGTCTTAGCCTTGGTAAGTTAGGTGCTAAACTTCTCTCTTATTTCTGTCTTAGATCTCTGCTGATCATTAGGAGGGGTAACAGAGGGTGAATGAGCCACTTCAGGTCATTGGCACTCTTTGGCCTCTCCTGGCGCATGCGCATTGCAGTACTGTGCTCTGACCTCAGTAGGGCAAAGCAAAGTGCGCCTGCGCAGGAGCCCCATTGGACGACACTGTGTAGATGATATAGGACGTGTCATCCACATGACGCAAGAAGGAGGACGGCGCCGGATCAAGACCAGTGACGCCCATCGGATCCGCAGTGCACTGTATGGGGGATAATAAAAGGTATTTGTATGCCATCTATGCAAAGGGGACTTGAGACTTACACTACAGCTTACTAGAATACTGTAAAAGAGGCCTTAAAGGTGGTGGCCTTATTTATATGGTGAAAACCTGGTGACAGGTTCCCTTTAAGATTAGAGTTAGTCTAAAGGAAGGCTTTGCCTCAACTGTAAGTGATTGGTCTCCTGTCAAGGAATCTCATTCAGTTTAATTACTACCCAGTGATGTGCCTCAAAGATGTTACAAGACAAGCTGAGCAATGCTTACAGCATTACTTCTCTGATACTCACCCCTTTCACCTCCTTCAGATCTCCTTTGACCAGCGAGTTTAGAAAGTAATTAATGTTGTGATTAAAACTCTGCAGCTGTGTGAGACAAATACTCAAATTAATGACTGTTAGATAAGTCAAGCGGATGATTTCTCACATATCTAGCCAGCATTCTCACAGTGAATATATTACACATCTAACTGCATTATATAAACCCATCTATTCCTGTCATCGCATAATGTCTATTACAGTCTGTCTTCAGGAGCTACGGACATTATCTTATCTTTTATAAAATGACTGTAATGTCCAGCGAGAATAAGATATGCCTTAGTCATATTTGCCAAACATGTTACTAAATTATTAGAATGAATGTAACCTTTTAATTGCAGTAATTAGCAGATATCAGTTCCAGATATGAAGAACTTCTTTATACTGTAAGTTCACTGGCGAGCCGCAGCCGTTAAGTGACTGCCGGATTGGCTACATGCAAGTCATTTGGCGATCGATCATTGGTCAATTTAGACATGATAACCAAATTTTTATGAGCAAAAAATGATAATTAATACAGTTAATCTGATCATTGTATGCACACAGAACAGTATCTGATCGGCAGCATATCTGGTTACACTAGGAAATGTGCTGCCGAGAAAGATATTTGAAGCGAGTTTGTCAGTAGGATCCACCCTCCTAGTCAGTCTACAGTATATGTGCATGTAGGTCATAGGAAGCTGAAGACAATTATACCCCGAAATCTGAAAGTTGATGTCTTTATTGTATGTATTTATTCCATGGCGCTTTACATGTGAGGAGGGGTATACATAATAAAAACAAGTACAATAATCTTAAACAATACAAGTCACGACTGGTACAGGAGGAGAGAGGACCCTGCCCGCGAAGGCTCACAATCTACAAGAGATGGGTGAGAATACAGTAGGTTATTATAGAGTAATACACATTTTAAATATGTAAATTAGCTTACAAGATCTATGAGCGGGACAGAGATATCTTGAGTATCTGCCACCAGAGCTAATTTTAAATGAAGGGATGTGTTATCATTGGGAGACATGTAATGACTGACAGCCTGCTCTTCCGATCTACATGGTAACGTCCTTGTTCATTTAAAATGATCTCTGGAGGCAGATTCTCATGCAGAGCAGTGTCCACCCACAGATCACTAACAGACTATTTACATGGATTCCTCTAGAATAAGACATCGGATCGCAGATATCAAAGTATCATGTGAATCAACTTACTATGACCTACTAACCCATGTAGACGACTTAGGAGGGATGATGCTCACGACAGATTCTCTTTAAGTAAGCGTAAAGATCATAGCACCCAATGAACAAGCATTTTTCTCCGGTTATCAGCCTGTTCAACTGGGCCTTTAGAGTCTTACTAATTTCATAAAGGGAGTTGCTACACTAAAATGATGGCTCATCCTTCTACCTCAGTCATACAAGGTCCAGCAGTGTCTTAATTAACAATCTTGCAGACTTTGTATTGCTTCACCGATGAGTGAGACATGGCACCTCATAAAATAGCAGAGGACAGTTAAATGTAATGAAAAATGCCACTGATGAAACATAATGTGGAAATATTTCCAAAGATTACGGTACTTCAACCAAAACTGCTGTAGCAATTCTAGATTTTAGGCATTTGCATAAAGGTGGCCCCACTATTTTTCTCCAGAACCAGTGTTAGGGTCTTTCTAATGTTGTAGCACAGCCCCATTAATTGTTGTAATCACAGACAATCCCATTAATGATTTTTTGTATGCCTGCCAATAGCAGGACTCAGAACTTGTGACCAGTATATTCTCTGATCGCTGCCAAGATTTTGCTTACGTTGTTTTGGGTAATGAGAGAAGACCTGTCACCATGTCTTACTTCTCCTACGATGGGCTGCAAAATCTGATGACTTATCTACTTTTAACAATAGAGAACGGTTTTCCAACAGATAGTCTGAAGGGCGATAATAAATCATGGTGAAATCATAGTTCTATTCTTTCAACTCTTCAGCAGATGAAAGATTTTTTTTTTAACAGCAGTTTTTATTCTGCTGGCAGTTTTACATGTTAATCATGGTCAGTTTCCTCTATTATTACATCGCACTCTCACCATACAGATTAAAGTCATCTGACCTCAGCAATTTCTCCAGCACCTCACGTGTTTGGGGGTGTTCTACCCTTACTTGATCACAACTCGTCCTACAGAAAATAAACCACTGCAAGGTGTCCGGCATTGACTTTCCCCCCTCACCCACTGAAAAGACATGCACATTTGGCCAAGAGTACAGTGAATAGGGGAGTTGGGAAGAATAGCTGTCGGCCAACGGAGTGCTCAACCAATACCTATTAGGGTATGTGTGTGGACAGTATTACATTGGGATTAGCTGCGGATTGAACGCTGTGTACAGCTGCAGCGTTCAACCTGCAGCGTCCAGATGTTACAGTATAGTGGAGGGAATTTTATGAAATCCCGTCTCCACTATGCGTGCGAGCACACATCCGGCGGCCCTGCGTTCATGGACATGCGGCGCGTCTTTTAAGACTGCAGCATGTCTGTTTACCTTGCAGAGAAGCTCCGTCGCCGCAAGGTAAATCACACTGCCCTATATATGGGGTACAGTGATTCCAGATGTGTTCACTGAACACATCCGAAATCACCGCGTGTACAGAAGGGGGTGGCGCTTTGGGCGGAGCGGGTTTTCCGCTCCGTCCAAAGCTCCGTGATTACGGCCCGTGGACACATACCCTTAAAGGGAACCCTTAACAGGGCAGACAAAGTACGCCTGCGCCAGAGCCGCAGCGTGAAGACAAGAAGAGGACGTCATCTGATGAAGATAGGAGGCGCCAGACGGGACCGCGACGCCCATCGGACCGGACCGCACTGGGACCGCCCCTGGGTAAGTGTAATCTAACCTCTTTTTCTCATCTTTAAGGATACATCGGGGACTTATCTACAGAATTCCAGAATGCTGTAGATAAGCCCCTGATGCCGGTGGGCTTAGCTCATCTTCCATTTTGGAGGTGACAGGTTCCCTTTAATGGTACATCAGCACCTTACGTTTTGCTGCCTTTTACTCAGATTAATTTTCTGTGTTAAAAGAAGAAGCTGTGCAGTTAATTAAATGACACACAGATTGAGTCACAGTATTTTCATTAATTCAGCAGTGAAATAGGAATATTAATCTGTGTTTTCAATGAAAAAAAAAAGTTTGTCGTGCAGCAAAAAATGCTGTTAATGTTGGGGCATACAAGGACAACATAATTCTAGAGGAAACATTTTTACAACCTGAGGTATAGCTTGACTTTCCATTATGCACTCAACATTGAAATTCCAACACCAAGAAGGTAAAGTTGTGGAATTATGGAAATCACAGGATGGATAAACATGTTAATGATATGCAAATGATGAAAAAATGGAAACAAACTTTTCAAAATTTCTCAATTTATTCAGTATCAAGTGTCAATGCCACACACAGAAATACACAAACTTAGGGTACCGTCACACTATACGATTTACCTACGATCACGACCAGCGATATGACCTGGCCGTGATCGTAGGTAAATCGTAGTGTGGTCGCTGGGGAGCTGTCACACAGACAGCTCTCCAGCGACCAACGATGCCGAGGTCCCTGGGTAACCAGGGTAAACATCGGGTTACTAAGCGCAGGACCGCGCTTAGTAACCCGATGTTTACCCTGGTTACCAGCGTAAAAAACAAACAAACAGCACATACTTACATTCTGGTGTCCGTCAGGTCCCTTGCCGTCTCTGCTTCCCGCACTCAGTGACTGCCGGCCGTAAAGTGAAAGTGAAAGCACACATCACCGCTGTGCTCTGCTTTCACTTTACGGCCGGCAGTCACAGTGCGGGAAGCAGACGGCAAGGGACCTGACGGACACCAGAATGTAAGTATGTGCTGTTTGTTTTTTTTTAGTTTTACGCTTGTAACCAGGGTAAACATCGGGTTACTAAGCGCGGCCCTGCGCTTAGTTACCCGATGTTTACCCTGGTTACAAGCGAACGCATCGCTAGATCGGTGTCACACACACCGATCTAGCGATGACAGCGGGAGATCCAGCGACGAAAGAAAGTTCTAAACGATCTGCTACGACGTACGATTCTCAGCAGGATCCCTGATCGCTGCTGCGTGTCAGACACAGCGATATCGTAACGATATCGCTGGAACGTCACGAATCGTACCGTCGTAGCGATCGAAATGGCAGTGTGTGACGGTACCCTTACACCCTTTGGCAAGTTATCAGTGATGTAATTAATGGTTGTCTGAGAAATGTTCTGTGAACACTAAATTCACTTGGGTATGCAAATCATCATTATCCGCTGCTGGCAGCTCCCTTTGAAATTGCCAACGTATGATGTCTCAGATATGCTCAATAGAAGACAACTTTGGAGATGAAGCAGGTCATGGTAGCACATTTATTCTATGACGGCTGATCACCTTATAATCAGTAACATGCAGTCCGACATAATCATGTAGAAAAACAGCTCCTGGGACACTTTCAAGTTTCCTCATGAGGGCCTCTTTATAGTATTGCTCACATAGTCATCAGACATATCTGTGCTTATCATTGCATCCAAGACAAAAGCCAGAATCAACACTAAAGAGGATAGTCCTTCATATTCCAGCCTTTGTCATCTTGCTCGGCACAATAATAGCGTTTAAGCGGTGGCGTGAGGTTAGGGAATCGGTCACCACAATTGACCTAGCTAAACTAATAATATGCTTGGCCCTTATTCACATTTACATAATTTAACACATGGTGAGGTTTTAATTCTGGAGTTTAGAACTGTCCCGAATAGGGTCACTTTGACGAGCTGGGATGGCTTTTACATTTTTTGATGAAAATTATGTTAACTAAGTACCCTATTTTATTTTCATGCACTATTGTGATCTATTTATTTACTGCAAGGTATTTGCTCATTTTGTTTTTATCGTAGGTTTTTTTCCTATTAATATGGGCAAAAAGGTTATAGACTGCTAAAAACAGTCCTACCTATATGCCTCACATCAGATGCCGTGTTGTGCATAAATCCACTTATCCAATTACGTAAATTACCTCTTCCAGGCTCTAGGGAGGATGGTGCCTGGAAGATAACTCTGCCTCCTGAGCTTATTTTACATGAAAGAGAGTTACCAGAGTGATATGTAATGGCCGATGTCTGCTCTCCTGATCTCACTGCAGAGCTGTGTGCGATTATACCTGACACATCTGAAGGCTCCTTTCAGCTTTAGCTTTCATCTCACAGGCAGACAGGTCTGTAATATTGTTACAATACAGCAGAGATCAGAGAGAAGCAAAAAATGTGTCTGCAAGAAGAGAAATTTAATTTCTCTTGTTCTGCGTTAGTTACTTGTCTCACACTGGTAGCTCCCCCTTTTATTTAAAATAATCTCTGGAGGCAGAGTTATCTTCCAGGCACTATCCTCTCCATAGACTGGAATAGCTCATTTACATATAAGAAAAATGTAGATTTCTCTGGAATAAGACATTGGATCACAGATATCAAGGTATCATTTTATTCAGCTTACTATCACCTGCAAGCCCATATAGACAGCTTAGGAGAGTTGATCCTACTGATAGATTCCCTATAATGGAACACCTGTAGCTAGCCTTTTTTGTTATAGCCCAATGTCGTGTAAATGCATTTTGATGATTTGCGTAGAAACTGTTTAATGCCTTAGGCTTAGTATGTGACACCTAACTCCACTTCCGATGCAGAATTGATCTCTGTGTGCTATTCTTTGAATCTGACAAGAGAACATGGGCAACACCGTGAGAGTTAGCCGAAACTGAAAAACTAAACCTATAACTAAAATACTTAAGTACAATTATTGGAGGTATCTAGAAACAACATTTAATCCTTACCGTACCACCAAATATACTATGATAAATTACACAAGTCCTTATGACAAAATGATATTATACTTTGTTAACATACACTAAAACACAATTGCGAAAGACAAAAAAAGCATAAAAAACAAACATAAAACCCGAAAAAAAGGCACTGTGGCAAGAAGGAAAATGGCACAATTTACCCTAAATAGTCAATAAGACCAGAATTAATATCATGGGTATGGATGTGACATGCAATCCTTGTGCACCTATATGAACAACCTATCACTATAGGTAATCAGCAGACCCCCTGCATTACCGTCCACATAGTAAAATATCAATTAGACTCCTATATCTGCCATATGTCATCCTGCACAGAAGAACCAGCACTGTCCAATACCTCAACATGTGTTTCGTGTATAGCTTCATCTGGGGGTCTAGCAGAATGGATCCCTGTGTGCTATTCTTCAAATTTGATGCCCGGTGAAGAAACCTTCACGAGGCAACATCACATCAGTCCAACTCCTGGGGATTGTGATGTGAGCTGGCATTATGTATGGTAGATGTACCCCTCTAGTTTTTAATTACAGGTACACTAACTGCTCAGCATTACATTGATTTGGCTGTGGAACCAGTGGTATGACCATTTCTTTAAAGTGTCCCCGAAGCTACGGTCATTTTCAACATGACAGTGCATCTCAATTTTCTGTGAGCAGTCTGTGTGGCCTAAATGTGATACCATGACCTGGTCTGCAGAGACTCAAAACTTGTCTCCCAAGCACATCTGGAATCTCATAGGTCAGCAATTGCAAAGGAAATAGTGGATCTTGATGACTATAGTGCCAAGTGCATTCAGCGTGGCAGAACATTCCTCACAAAACCATTATTCACCTCAAGGCGAGTAAATTCATGTATTTCTGCTTGTGACGCTCATAATTAATACTGTATACATTGAGATTTTAGGAAAATGTTGTCCCCATTTTGTCATCATTTGTATATCTTTGACATGTATGTCAGTGTTGTAATTTCCATAATTGCATAACTTTTCCTTCTTGGTGTTGCAATTCAATGTTGATCAGTGTAAATTAAATTATAGATTCATGCAAAATGTAATCAAGAAGGTGCCCATACATCTTAGATAGATATTGGTGAAAGACTATTATTACCACTTCCGCATTCTCGATTATGGCTGAGCATGCATGTGTTTTAAAGTGAAAGAGGGGAGTAAGCTGTAAAAAACACTTCTGGAAGCCGCTACTCTCCTAGAAGAAAAATATGATTGGGTGTAAAAATTCAGCATGCCTTATTCTTCATCTCCTGGAACAGACAGGGGGCCCACATTACACATTAGATGGTTGGGTCCCTGAAAAATTGTCAAAAAAGGGACAGTTTTTCTCTACTGGATATTGCGGGGCTTTAAAAGGAATATAGCATCAAAAAATTACCTTTTATTAAAATGAGATTTTTGAATGGAAAGTATTTTTTTTTAAACCTGTTTCAGTAATATTTTTTATTCTCCATATCAGGTTTTTTATAAAACTAATTTTTACACTCAACATTTGTGTTTTTAGACCCTAATTTCTGTTTTGCATTGAAGCATCTAATGAGCAATTAAAAAGAAGAGTGCACTCAAATCCTCTACCTGAAGTAATAGTACGTACCACATGTTTCATAGGCGTCAACAATTCTTTAGAAAGTTCAGCGAAAGCGTTGAAAGCATTGCTCAGAGCTTCTTCTCCATTATCCCGGCAGTTTAATGATAGTTTTTCCAACGTTGCAATATATACCTCTAGGTGCGTGATGTGTTCTAAAAAGGAGAGATATAAAATACTGTAATCACTTCCTGTAGCAGTACAGGCGGAAACAACAGCAAGACATTTACTTTTACCATAAGGGCAGACAAACTATCTCCACACGTAACCCAACCATTATGTGCTGAACAAAGGCGAGATCGTTATAAATAGAGGCAAGATCTTTGTACATAGAGGCTAGATCTTTATACATTGAGGCGAGATCTTTATACATGTCAGAAAGGACAACATGCCGAATGTTACCTTTGTTAGCTTAAGTTGACTTCATGGGCGCCTCAGTCCGACACTGACTGTACTCACATGGTAACAGAGTACAAATAAAACCAGAATAGTTTGATTCTCTCACTTTGGTCCCATACTTGCCCACTTCAGAAATGTTTGTTAGCATGAGTAGCACTCAGATAGATTGGAGAAGATTACAAGATCGGACAACACAAAATTTGTACTCCATTCAAAGCAATTCATTTGAATGCTTCATGCATGATTTTACTAACTTCCATCTCTCAATTTCTGACCACAACCTTCATATACTCTCTTTCGAGAGTCAAAAACTGAACTCCTCGTGTTCTCTCCCTCTACTAACCTACCTTTGCCTGACATTGCCATCTCCGTGTGCGGTTCCACCATTACTCCAAAGCAACATGCCCGCTGCCTTGGGGTCATCCTTGATTCTGACCTTTCATTCACCCCCTACATCCGATCACTGGCTCGCTCTTCTTACCTGCATCTCAAAAACATTTCTAGAATTCGCCCTTTTCTTACTTTTGACTCTGCAAAAACTCTGACTGTTTCACTTATTCATTCTCGTCTGGACTATTGTAACTCTCTACTAATCGGTCTCCCTCTTGCAAAACTCTCCCCGCTCCAATCTGTCCTGAATGCTGCAGCCAGGATCATATTCCTCACCAACCGTTACACCGATGCCTCTACCCTGTGCCAGTCATTACACTGGCTACCCATCCACTCCAGAATCCAGTACAAAACTACTACCCTCATCCACAAAGCACTCCATGGCTCAGCACCACCCTACATCTCCTCCCTGGTATCAGTCTACCACCCTACCCGTGCCCTCCGCTCCGCTAATGACCTCAGGTTAGCATCCTCAATAATCAGAACCTCCCACTCCCGTCTCCAAGACTTTACACGTGCTGCGCCGATTCTTTGGAATGCACTACCTAGGTTAATACGATTAATCCCCAATCCCCACAGTTTTAAGCGTGCCCTAAAAACTCATTTGTTCAGACTGGCCTACCGCCTCAATGCATTAACCTAACGATCCCTGTGTGGCCTATTTATAATAAAAAAAAAAAAAAGGTTCCTCGCATCATGTTCTCATACACTTTATGCAGTATTAGCCCTCTGTGTCTGTACTGCTACATACTTAGGCAGGTAACTGGTTCATGCAGCTTTACATGAACACCTAAGCCTTACACTATAGCTGGTCCGAATAACTAAAGCAATTGTTACCATCCACCTCTCGTGTCTCCCCTTTTCCCCATAGTTTGTAAGCTTGCGAGCAGGGCCCTCACTCCTCCTGGTATCTGTTTTGAACTGTATTTCTGTTATGCTGTAATGTCTATTGTCTGTACAAGTCCCCTCTATAATTTGTAAAGCGCTGCGGAATATGTTGGCGCTATATAAATAAAATTATTATTATTATTATTATTATTTCGAGAACTGTCATCCCGATGACCACACTTCTTTACTGTATCTTTTTCTGGCTCTTCCTCCTCTACTCTTCCCCTTACTATTGGGGTTCTTCAGGGATCCTAAGTCTCTCTCTGAAACTTTACAGTTTGGGTTCACTCATCTCTAATCTTGAAGTTATATTTGACTCAGATCTTTTCTTCACGCCCTACATCAGATCACTGGCTCATTTCACCTGCACCTCAAAATCATTTTTAGACTTTGACTTTGACTTACCTTTGAAACTCTTACGGTGTGTGCGCACGTTGCGGATTTGCTTTTGTAAAATTATGTGCGGATTCTGCCTCTCTTGGCAGAAAAAGAAGTGGAATTCCGCACAGTTTTTATGCGCATTTTCATGCGTCTTTGTAAGCTAAATAAAGATATATTATTTAACAAAAAAAAAAAGGAATTGTGATGTAATTTCCTTGGTCAAACTCTTCTATTTCATTCTCCATTAAAGACAATAATATCATTACATACCACGTTTAAATATAATTTTTACACACACAAATGAATATATATATATATATATATATAAATATATATATATATATATATATATATCCATACACACATGTATACATATACACACATAATATAATTTTCAGAACCAGCAAAGGGAAAGTCGACGGCTCATGTTAATATTCTGGAAGGAACCAATAGCCATAAAGGTTCCCAGGCTATGAATATGAGCTCACAGATGTTTGCTTAGCCTTTACTGGCTAATTTATAGGGGAACCCCAGAAAAAAATTGATATGGGGTCCCCCTAAAAAATAAATCGAACCAGCAAAGGCTAGGCAGACAGCTGCGGACTGATATTAATAGCCTGGGAAGAGGCCATGTATATGGGCACCCCCAAGGCTAAAAACATCAGCTCTCATCCACCCCAGAAATGGCTTGCTCTTCCCACTTGCCCTAATTGCTCCTGCAGATTGAGAGTTCACCAAAGTTCGTGCTATCATTTATGGCACCGCTGCGTGAAGTTTCTCACACAGCGGTGCCGCAAGTGAGAACCAGAGCAGATCAGCTGATGTACTTTGGTGACCTCTCGCGGCGGCTCAGTGATAGACTGTGGGAGGGATTACCTCCTGTCAGTGTATCACCGGAGGTCGGGTAGAGTGGTCACATCTCCCGATGTCACTATTCTACACGTGAGATCATCATGGGACTCTTGTTATTAAATGGACTACGGCGGATAGGGAGTATATGTTGGTTTATTATTTTATTTCTGTTGCAGGAGACGCGGGCATCGAGGATTAGGTGTTTGGTGAGTATGAATGTTTTGTTTTTTTTGTTTTACAATTGAACACAGTCGCCAGATGATGGGACTACCGTTCCATCATCAGCTCATGCTGTCACTGTTATATGTGACAGCGAGACATAGCCGGATAGGAGTAGTAGTCCCATCAGATGATGCCTGGCTACACATAGACACCCGCAGACAGACACATACACAGACACCTGCAGACAGACACACACACAGACATCCGCAGACAGACACCCGTAGAGACGCACACACAGACACCTGCAGACAGACCCCCGCAGACAGACACACACATTCTCCGCTCACACACAGTCTCCACCCACATACTCTTGCTCCTTCCTTTCTGCAGCATTTTTGGCACACAAATCCACAGACCTTTTTACACCTGTGGTTTGGCTGAGTCAAAGTAAGTCAATGGGTGCAGAAAGGCTGCAGATCCGGAAAAAAACATGGCATGCTGCAGAAAATAAAAAGCTGTGAATCAGTGTGGAATTTTCCACAGCATGTGCACACCAATTCTGGATTCCCATTGATTAACATTGCTTGAGCACTCCTTTGTGGATTTGGTGCAATTCCGCGTGGAAAAACTGCTGCAGATCTGCAACAAATCTGCAACGTGTGCACATAGCCTTACTGTTGCTCTTATTCTTCATTCTTGTCTGGACTATTGTTTCTCTCTATGGTCTACCTCTTTCTAAACTCTCCCCTACCCAATCCATCCTGAATTCAGCAGCCAGGATTATATTCCTGTCCAACGGCTACACCGATGCATTATCCATCTTGTTATAGTCATTGAACTGATTGCCCATCTGATACATAATACAATATAAACTTATCACTCTCCCCCACAAAGCTCTCCACAGTTCTGCACCACCCTACATCTCCTCCCCCATCTCTGGCTACCACCGTTCCCATGCTCTACGTTATACATTGACCTAAGACTAACATACTCAACAATCCAAATCTCTCACTTCTTTCAAGCTGCACCAATTCTTTGGAATGTACCACCCCGTACAATTCGATTAATTCCCAGTACCCAGTTTTACGCGGGCCCTAAAAACACATTTCTTTAAACTGGCCCAATACATCACCTTATTTATCTAACTATTCGCTTTTTGTACTTCCAAAATTTTCCTCAGAATCTGATCCCTTGTATCATCTGTTTACAAAACCTTCATCCACTTAATAGCCTTCTGTATCTGTACTGTACAGATACTGGCTGGTGACCGGCTCATGCAGCGTTATTTGAATACTTTATTATATTGATGGCTGGACCATACAATACAAGCACTCTTCACCTTTTTGTGTCTCCCCTATTTCCTTGGAGATTGCAAGCTTGCGAGCAGGGCTCTCACTCCTCTTGGTATCTGTTGAATTATGTGTCACTGTGTAATATTTGATATTATCTGTAAATGCTCCCTCCCTAAAGTGCTGCAGAATTTAACGCTATAGAAATAAAAAGGATTATTATTAACCTCTTTTCAGCCCCAGAAAGTTTATATAAGCAGTAAATATCTGGGTATGACAAAAGCAGCTTAAAGGACTTCTCCGATCTTAAGCTACAAGTCTGCACTCACTTTATGTGACTGCAGACCTGTGAATCCTCACATAGTACGCACTGAGGTCTAGTCGGCACATGACCGCATGTATGCAAATCACATACTTCCTGTCATGCGCCTGCCACTCCCGGGGACAAAGAGTCCTTAGAGCGCGCAGAGCACTCATTGTGCGGATTCACAAGCCTGCAGTCACATAGAAAGTATGTAGACTTGTAGCCAAAGGCCAACAACAAAGGACAACAGCTTTAAACTGAAGAAAGGTTGCGCTTAATGGACTTACCAAATGTCTAGCCAGAACATGCTTTGTGAAGACAGAATTGTGTCATCATTTGAACAATAACTTAACCCCTTCCCGACATGCACTGCTCTGTGGGAGCTGTGTTCTAGCACCGATCGCGGGCATTTAACTCCTCTGATGATGCCGTCAGTAGTGACAGCGACATCGAGGAGAATCGCACAGGGAAGGAGTTCCCTGCAAGCTTCCATTAAGACAACACTAAGCGATCGCGTTGTCCTGGTGGTCTCCATGGAGACCCCCTGGCCGGAAGATGGCAAAGGGGTCCTTTGGGGTCCTGCTGGGAAGGTGGCTTGTGAAAATCCTCAAAGGAAAAAAAGGAAAAATATTTTTCCAATAAATGCATCTATGTATGTAAATAAAAAATAAACAATAAAAGTACACATATTTGGTATCGCATCCGTAACGACCCGCTCTATAAAACTGTCCCACTAATTGACCCCTTCAGTGAACTGTAAGTTAAAAAAAAAAAAAAAAACAGGCAAAAAACAATACTTTATCAGCATACTATCGAACAAAAAGTGCAATAAAACACAATAAAAAAGAGCAATGTAAATTTAAATGGTATCTCTGAAAATGTCATTCGGTCAAGCAAAAAGCAAGCCGCCATACAGCTCCATTAGCAGAAAAATAAAGTAATAGCTCTCAGAATAAAGCAATGCAAAAATAATTATTTTTTCTATAACAGATTTTATTGTGTAAAAGCACCAAGACATAAAAATTATCAATTGGGTATCACTGTAATCATGCTGACCTGAAGAATAAAGCTGCCTTACCAATTTTAGCACAAGCAGAACGGTAATAAAAAAAAACAAAATTCTTGAATTGCTAGTTTTTGTTCATTCTGACAACCAAAAATCGTAATAGAAAGCGATAAAAAAGTCATGTGTCTGAAAATGGAATTAATAAAAACGTCATCTCGTTCCGCAAAAAACAAGCCATAATATGACGGTATCGGCCCAAATATGGAAAAATTATAGCTCTCAAAATGTGGTGATGCAAAAACTAGTTTTCACAATAAAAAGCGTCTTAGTGTGTGACAGCAGCGAAACAGAAAAACCCTATATAAATCTGGTTTCGCTGCAATCGCACCGACCCGAAGAATAAAGTCACCTAGTCACTTATACTGCATGAGGAACCAATAGAGAAATACCCAGATAGTTGTCGGCGCTTCCGTCACAAGATGTTTTATCCTGTAATTCCTAAATAAATGATTCTATTTCATTACCACAAGAATCTTGTGACGAAAGTGCCGACAACTATCTGGGTATTTCTCTGTCTATTGATTGCTTTCACCACGGTTGTCTGAAGCCTCCCGTGAGCCCAGCTGGTCGAGCTGCAGTCCGCCTCCTTGGGATTCCTGTGGGATCCTGTTTATGCCTCAATTCAACGGTTTCTGGTGAGTGCAACTATTATAGTGTGCAATTTAGCCAGGGCCGTATTTGCCACTAGGCACTTGAGGGCACGTGCCTAGGGCGGGGACAATGCGGGGGGGCGGCACCTGAGCAAGGTTTTTTTGTTTTTTTTTAAAGTTCTTGGTCACCTCCCGACCCCCGACCCCTGCCCGCCTGCCTGCCTCCCACCCACCCTTCTTGAAGACGATACTCTCCCTGCTCCAGCGATGCCTGGTCTCAGCGTCTGTAGCATCCCGAGTGAGCGGTCACATGGTACCGCTCATTAAGGTCATGAATATGCGCATATTCATGACCTTAATGAGCGGTACCACATGACCGCTCACTCAGGAAGGTGGTGCTGTGCCGGGAGTCGGGACAGAGCCAGAGGGATGTCGGCGCGGCCGCGCGGTGTGGAACAGGTGAGTATGAGGGACGGGGGATGAAGGAGGACGTAACATGAGCCATGCAAGATGGGAGAAGGAGCGGGGGGGTGGAGAGATGAGCCATGTATACGAGGGGGAATATGAGCCATGCATACAAGAGGTGGGGAGGAATTATGAGCCATGCATACAGGAGGGTGGGATATGAGCCATGCATACAGGGGGGGAATTATGAGCCATGCATACAGGAGGGGGGATATGAGCCATGCATACATGGGGGGAATTATGAGCCATGCATACAGGAGGGGGGATATGAGCCATGCATATAGGGGGGAATTATGAGCCATGCATACAGGAGGGGGGGGATATGAGCCATGCATACAGGTGGGGAATTATAAGCCATGTATACAGGAGGGGGGATATGAGCCATGCATACAGGTGGGGAATTATGAGCCATGCATACAGGAGGGGGTGGGGGTGGAATATGAGCCATGCATACAGGAGGGGGTGGTGGTGGAATATGAGCCATGCATACAGGAGGTGGGGGGGATTATGAGCCATGCATAGAGGAGGGGGGGATTATGAGCCATGCTCACAGGAGGGGGGGGGAATATGAGCCATGCATACAGGAGGTGGGGGGGATTATGAGCCATGCATACAGGAGGGGGGATTTGAGCCATCATACAGGAGGGGGGGAATATGAGCCATGCATACGGGGGGGGGGGGTAATATGAGCCATGCATACAGGAGGAGGGGGGGAATATGAGCCATGCATAAGGGATGGGAGGGAGATGAGCCATGCATACAAGATGGGAGGGGGGCATTATACAGTATTGAGCATCATGTGGGGTCATTATACAGTATGGAGCATCATGTGTGGCCAATGGCCATTATACAGTATTGAGTATCATGTGTGGCCATTATACAGTATGGAGCATCATGTGCGGCCATTATACAGTATGGAGCATCATGTGTGGCCATTATACAGTATAGAGTATCATGTCTGGCCATTATACAGTATGGAGCATCATGTTTGGCCATTATACAGTATGGAGCACTGTGTGTCCATATTTATTTTTGTTTATTATTATTGTATATGAAACCGTGTGATCAGCAGTGCTAAATGGGTGTGGTTGGGACGTGGATATGGGTGTGACTAATTGTGAAATGGGTGTGGTCAGAGGCATGGCCTAAAATTTGCCACGGCGCACTACGTGCACCGCAAACTTTAGACTTCTTTCTCTTCTTCAAAAGTTGGGAGGTATGGTACCACATTTGCCAAATCACGGCAAGTGCCGCAAATCCCATGGGGAATGAATGAGGCCGAACGCAGTGTTGCCGTAAGTGATCCGTTACATGGCAGATGCAGAAAAACTGCCTGATCTGCTGCAAAAGGCTACTTTCACATCAGCGATTCTTGCCAAAGTCTATGCCGATAGTGTCATACTCACCAATGGGGGAGGCAGCACTAAAAGTGCCTAAGGCAGCAGAAACTCTAAATACGGCCCTGAATTTAGCAACAGTTTTTACTACACTTAGATCGTGTGCGGCGTTTGTTCCCCTTTTTTCTCTCCCTATCTCTTAGGGTCAGTTTGATACACTGCATGAGGAACGGCATAAAAAAAATAAAACCAATTCTTCACCTGTTGTTGAATTTTTCGTTGTGCCTCCCATAGATCGCAGTAAAGCTCAGCACACGTTCATCCTTTTCTGTGTAAATCTCTGAAATATGTGATTCAGAAACAACCCCCGACACAAGATTCCCCATAATGAGGCAGATGGAGACACTGTGGATGCCGGCTGACCTGTGATTTTAGGATTGCATAAAAGTGCCGTCGGTCACTGTTTTTTGCACTTCTGAAAAGAAGGACACAGAAGAACAGAAGCCAGACAGAGTCCAGAGTAACTCTGCTGCCTCATTATAGTGAACGGATCCCTCGGTGGTTTCATCTGAATCACGACACTCAGAGATTTAGATGTAAACCCCAAAGTGCACAGCATAGAGCTACGGATAACTGTGATACAAAATGTTATGAAAAATTTTCCCAATATAATAATTCAACTCAATCCCCAAAAAAGCAAGCCCTCACTTCGGTCCATCATCTGTTTACGGAAATACAGGGGGGCTTCCACATTACTGGTAACACAAAGGCTCTGGAAAAGCAAAATGGCTCCTCACCCCCAAAAGAAATTCAGCGAATTCTCTGCTTCTAAATACAAATGCCTCCCTCTCCCTTCTGAGCCCCAGTGTGCCAAACCACATTTAGTGCCCACACGTTTGGCATTTCTGTAGTGATGAGAGCCCACCTAATTTACAGGTGCACGTCTCCAGAAGCATGGGATGGGCATAATGTGCTGGTCACTACTAGTGATGAGTGAATATACTCGTTACTCGAGATTTCCTGAGCACGCTCGGGTGTCCTCCGAGTATTTTTTAGTGCTCGGAGTTTTAGTTTTTATTGCCGCAGCTGAGTATTTTACATCTGTTAGCCAGCATAAGTACATGTGGGGGTGGCATGATTGCTAGGGAATCCCCACATGTACTAACAGATATAAAACTGGCTGGCTAACAGATGTAAAATATTCAGCTGCGGCAATAAAAACTAAAACTCCGAGCACTAAAAAATACTCGGAGGACACCCGAGCGTGCTCGGGAAATCTCGAGTAACGAGTATATTCACTCATCACTAGTAGTGACCAGTACATTCGCTCATCACTAGTCATTACAGCGTACTGGTCACTACAACGGCAGTTTGCATTTTTCATTCAGCAACATCCACTCCTGCCAGTTTCTGGAAAACGCCCATGGAGTCAAAATCATCACTACATCTGTAGATAAATTCCCAAAGCACTATAATTTCCAAAACGGGGTCACTTGAGGGGGGATTCTGCTTTTCCATCACTTAGGGGCTCTTTATATGGAATTCGCAAACTATTCTAGGAAAATCTGTGTACCAGGAGGCAAATAGTGTTCTGTCCCTCCTGAGTCTCTCCGTATAGCTAAGTAGTACTGTACAGCCACATATGGGGTATTGCAACATTCAGCAGAAATTGTGGGACAAAATTTGGTGCTATTTTTACCCGTTTCCCAGTATGAAAATGTAAAAATTGGGGCTAACACACAATCTTGGTGGTAAAATGTAAAGTGAAGTATTTTATCTTCACTGCCCAGTGGTATAAAAGTTTGTGACACACCTTTAGTGTCAATATAATTGCTACACCCTTAGATGAATTCATTGAGAGGTTTAGTTTGTAAAATGGGGTCACTTATGGCGGGTTCTGCTGTGCTGGGACCTCAGTGGTTCTGCCAATGTGACATGGCACCCTCAAACAAGTGCAGCAAAATCTGCACTATAATATGGTGTTTCTTTCCTTCTGAGCTTTGCACTGTGCCTCAAAAGTAGTTTTAGACAACATATGGGGATCGGTAAACTGGGGAGAAGTTGCGCAACAAATTTTGGGGTCCATTTTCTCCTGTTACCCTTGTGAAAATCCAAAATTTGGAGCTAAAATAGATTTTTGTGGCTTTACGTTATAAACTTCTGTGAAGCACCTGTTGGTTCAAGGTGCTCAATATACATGTAGATAAGTTCCGTATGGGGTCTTGTTTCCAAAATGGTGTCACCTGTTGGGGTTTTCCACTGTTTAGGCACATCATGGGCTCTCCAAATGCGACATGGCATCCGCTAATCCATCAAATTTTACATTAAAAAAAATCAAATGGCGCTCCTTCCCTTCCGAGCTCTGCCGTGCACCCAAACAGTAGATTTTTCCCCACATATCGGGTATTGGCATACTCAGGAGAAATTGCACAACAAATTGTATGGAGCAGTTTCTCGTGTTACCTTTGTAAAAGTAAAAAATAAGTTAGGTCTAAAGGAAAATGTATTTGAAAGAAAAGTAAATGTTTATTTTTCCCTTCCACATTTGAAAAATTCCTGTGAAGCACCTGAAGGATTAATAAATTCTTGAATGTGGTTTTGAACGCCTTGAGAGGTGCAGTTTTTAGAATGGTGTCACTCTTGGGTATTTTATCAAAGTCACTTAGTTAGTTCCTAAAACAAATGGTTTTGCAAATTTTGTTGTAAAATTGAGAAATCGCTGGACAACTTTAAACCGTTATAACTTCCTAACAAACAAAAAATTATGTTTCAAAAATTATGCTGATGCAAAGTAGACATGTGGGAAATGTTTTTTATTAACTATTTTGTGTGACGTGACATATCTTTCTGATTTAAGTGCATAAAAAATAAATGTTTAAAAATTGCAAAAGTTTCCACATTTTCGCCAAATTTCCATTTTTTTTTTCCACAAATAAACGCGAGTCATATCTAAGAAATTTTACCACTAACATGAAGTACAATATTGTCACGAGAAAACAGTCTTAGAATCAGTGGGATCCATTGAAGCGTTCCAGAGTTATGAAAGTGGTCAGAATTGTCAGAAAGTGACAGTGACCAGAATTGTAAAAATTGGCCTGGTCAGGAAGGTGAAAACAGACTTCGGGGTGAAGTGGTTGCATTAATGGATTAAAGGGAACCTGTCAGCAGGATTGTGCCCAGTAACCTACAGTGTCAGATTGGTGCTATTATACTGATTACATTGATACCTGGGTTGATGAAATCCTTCTTTTGGTTGCTGTTTAACTTTTATTTTCAGTTTTGAGTTAATGAAATGCGGTGTATATAGAGGTGATCTGATAGCTGCTATTGCCAGGGGGCGCCATCTTGGAGGAGGATTTTTTTTCTTCTCTAGCAAGATGGCACCACGGACACCGGCGAAGTAGCAGTTATCAAATCACCTCTATATACACCGATAGCTGCTACTGTGCTGGTGCTATTTTCAAATGGATTTTTTGTTTATACTATCTGGATAACCTCAAGCACATTTAACCCTTTTACCCCCAAGGGTGGTTTGCACGTTATGGACCGGGCCAATTTTTACAATTCTGACCACTGTCCCTTTATGAGGTTATAACTCTCGAACGCTTCAACAAATCCCGGTGATTCTGACATTGTTTTCTCGAGACATATTGTAATTCATGATAGTGGTAAAATTTATTTGATATTACCTGCGTTTATTTGTGAAAAAAAACTGAAATTTGGCGAAAATTTGAATTTTTATGCAATTAAATCACAGAGATATGTCACACAAAATACTAATAAGTAACATTTCTCACATGTCTACTTTACATCAGCAAAATTTTGGAGCCAAAATTTTTTTTTTGCTAGGGAGTTATAAGGGTTAAAATTTGACCAGCAATTTCTCATTTTTACAACACCATTTTTTTTTTAGGGACCACATCTCATTTGAAGTCATTTTAAGGGGTCTATATGATAGAAAATAACCAAGTGTGACACCATTCTAAAAACTGCACCCCTCAAGGTGCTCAAAACCACATTAAAGAAGTTTATTAACCCTTCAGGTGTTTCACAGGAATTTTTGGAATGTTTAAATAAAAATGAACATTTAACTTTTTTCACAAAAAATTTACTTCAGCTCCAATTTGTTTTATTTTACCAAGGGTAACAGGAGAAAATGGACCCCAAAAGTTGTTGAACAACTTGTCCTGAGTACACCGACACTCCATATGTAGGGGTAAACCACTTTTTGGGCGCATGGCAGAGCTCGGAAGCGAAGGAGCGCCATTTGACTTTTCAATGCAAAATTGACTGGAATTGAGATGGGATGCTATGTTGCGTTTGGAGAGCCCCTGATGTTCCTAAACACTGAAACCCCCCACAAGTGACTCTATTTTGGAAAGTAGACCCCCTAAGGAACTTATCTAGATGTGTGGTGAGCACTTTGACCCACCAGGTGCATCACAGAAGTTTATAATGCAGAGCCGTAAAAATAAAAAATCATATTTTTTCACAAAAATTATCTTTTTGCCCCCAAATATTATTCTCCCAAAGGTAAGAGGAGAAATTGGACCCCAAAAGTTGTTGTACAATTTGTCCTGAGTACGCTAGTACCCCATATGTGGGGATAAACCACTGTTTGGGCGCTTGGCAGAGCTCGGAAGGGAAGGAGCGCCATTTGACTTTTCAATGCAAAATTGACTGGAATTGAGATGGGACGCCATGTTGCGTTTGGAGAGTCATTGATGTGCCTAAACATTGAAACCCCCCACAAGTGATCCCATATTGGAAACTAGACCCCCCATGGAACTTATCTAGATGTGTTGTGAGAACTTTGGACCCCCAAGTATTTCACTACAGTTTATAACGAAGAGCCATGAAACTAAAAAATCCTTTTTTTTTTCCACAAAAATTATTTTTTAGCCCCAGTTTTGTATTTTTAATAGAATAACAGTTGAAATTGAACCCCAAAAGTTGTTGTCCAATTTGTCCTGAGTATGCGGATACCCAATATGTGGGGGGAACCACCGTTTGGGCGCACGGCAGAGCTCGGAAGGGAAGGAGCGCCATTTGGAATGCAGACTTTGATAGAATGGTCTGCAGGCGTTATGTTGCGTTTGCAGAGCCCCTGATGTACCTAAACAGTAAAAAAACCCACAAGTGACCCCATTTTGGAAACTAGACCCCCCATGGAACTTATCTAGATGTGTGGTGAGAGCTTTGAATGCCCACGTGCTTCACATAAGTTTATAATGCAGAGTCATGAAAATAAAAAATATTTTTTCTCCACAAAAAAGATTTTTTAGCCCCCAAGTTTTTATTTTCACAAGGGTAACAGGAGAAATTGGACCCCAAAAGTTGCTGTCCAATGTGTCCTGAGTACGCTGATATTCCATATGTTGGGGTAAACCCCTGTTTGGGTGCACGGGAGAGCGCGGAAGGGAAGGAGCAACGTTTTGCTTTTTCAATGCAGAATTGGCTGGAATTAAGATCGCACGCCATGTCATGTTTGGAGAGCCCCTGATGTGCCGAAACAGTGGAAACCCCCCAATTAGAACTGAAACCCTAATCCAAACACACCCTTAACCCTAATCTCAACGGTAACCCTAACCACACCTCTAACCCTGACACACCCCTAACCCTAATCCCAACCCTATTCCCAACCGTAAATGTAATCCAAACCCTAACTTTAGCCCCAACCCTAACTGTAGCCTTAACCCTAGCCCCAAGCCTAACCCTAGCCCTAACCCTAATGGGAAAATGTAAATAAATACATTTTTTTAATTTTTTAATTTTTCCCTAACTAAGGGGGTGATGAAGGGGGGTTTGATTTACTATTTATAGCGGGTTTTCTAGCGGATGTTTATGATTGGCAGTCGTCACACACTAAAAAACGCTTTTTATTGCAAAAAATATTTTTTGCGTTGACACTTTTTGAGAGCTATAATTTGTCCATATTTTGCTCCACAGAGTAATGTGAGGTCTTGTTTTTTGCGGGACGAGTTGACGTTTTTATTGGTAACATTTTCGGGCACATGACATTTTTTGATCGCTTTTTATTCCGATTTTTGTGGGGCAGAATGACCAAAAACCAGCTATTCATGAATTTCTTTTGGGGGGGGGGGGGCGTTTATACCGTTCCACGTTTGGTAAAATGAATAAAGCAGTTTTATTCTTTGGGTCAGTACGATTACAGCGATACCTCATTTATTTATTTTTTATGTTTTGGTGCTTTTATACGATAAAAACTATTTTATAGAAAAAATAATTATTTTTGCATCGCTTTATTCTGAGAACTATTTTTTTATTTTTCACTGATGATGCTGTACGACGGCTCGTTTTTTGCGGGACAAGATGATGTTTTCAGCGGTACCATGGTTATTTATACGAGTCTTTTTGATCACGTGTTATTCCAGTTTTTGTTCGGCAGTATGATAATAAAGCGTTGTTTTTTGCCTCTTTTTCTTTTTTTTTTTTTACGGTGTTCACTGAAGGGGTTAACTAGTGGAACAGTTTTTATTGGTCGGGTCATCACAGACGCGGCGATACTAAATATGTGTACTTTTATTTTTTTTTTATTATTTAGATAAAAGAATGTATTTATTGGAACAATATTTTTTTTTTATTATTATTTATTTAAGATTTTTTTTTTTCACATGTAATTTTTTTTTTTTACTTTGCCCCAGGGGGGGACATCACAGTAAAGTGACAGATCGCTGATCTGACACTTTGCTGTGCACTGTGTCAGATCAGCGATCTGACATGCACATAAGGGAGGCTTCCCGGCGCCTGCTCTGAGCAGGCTCTGTGAAGCCACCTCCATGCAGGACCCGGATGCAGCCCCGCGGCCATTTTGGATCCGGAGACTGCAGGGAGGAGACGCTCGGTACAAGGTGAGCACACCGCCTTGTACCGATCGTCTCAGGGAAGCACGCAGGGAGCCCCCTCCCCGCGTGATGCTTCCCTATACCGCCAGAACACTGCGATCATGTTTGATCGCAGTGTGCCGGGGGTTAATGTGCCGGAGGCAGTCCGTGGCCGCTCCTGGCATATAGTGCCGGATGTCAGCTGCGATAGCCGATCGCGTATGACATACTATTCCGTCCTTGGGAAATAGGGCCCACCCCACATGGACGGAATAGTATGTCATATGGCAGAAAGGGGTTAATATTACCACAGTAAACATGCGATTATGCTGCAGCGAAGGTGCCACGGCCGGCACCTGCTTGCAGAAGGTTTTGTTTTTTTTAAGTATGTACATATAACATTCATTATGTCTTCATTATGAATACCTAATCAGAGCACCACAAGAAGACCCCCCACAGGCCGCCCTGAAGCACGAGCATATCATTAACTCAAAACTGAAAATAAAGATAAAACAACCACAGGACGGATTTCATCAACCAAGGTATCATTGTAATCAGTATAACAGCGCCGACCTGACACATTGTGTAGGTTACTGTGTACAATCCTGCTGACAGGTTCCCTTTAAACAATTTATTTTACAACTTTCATCACAGCAGATTGTTATATTGCAGGAAGAAAACTAATAATGTCACTGACTTATTTTATAAAGTTATTGTTTCTGTTGACTACTAAACATTTTCACTGAAAAAGAGTTGCCATGTTGAATACTGCCTCTAAAAACTAAAACATACAACTAAATGAATACAAAAATAGTATATTAAAACCTGCAGTAATAGCACAAGCTACTTCCCAGGAGTTGGAGAAAATGTGTTAAATAATGTTCTCTTAATTATCTGTTAACTAAAATTATTGACCCAAGTTTCCTTTTCTAACAAGCTTCCTTGCCTGAAACAAACCATGTGAAAGAACAGAGTAAATAACAGTCATATCCCTAGATGCCTATACATGCTCGACAACCAGATGGTGGGACTAATGCAAATTTATGGAACATGATGGAGATCTCATGTACGTTTAGCAGCTTGATAAGTTTTTTGATTAATAGTCTAACACCTCAGGTGTGACAATGGAGACGTGTTCACAATTAATTCCAGTTCAGCACATACAGTGGGGAAAATAAGTATTTGATACACTGCAGATTTTGCACATTTTTCCATCTACAAACAATGGAGAGGTCTGTAATTTTTATCGTAAGGTACACTTCAACTGTGAGAGACAGAATCTAAAACTAAATAACTGAAAATCACATTGTGTGATTTTTATATAATTAGCATTTTATTGAATGAAATAAGTCCCCTTATTAGACACAATAGAAAAACAGAACTTAATATTTGGTACAGAAACCTTTGTTTGCAATTACAGAGGTCAGACGTTTCCTGTAGCTCGTGACTAAGTTTGCACACACTGCAGCAAGGGATTTTGACCCACTCCTCCATACAGAGGAGGTTATTTGCCAAAATCTCGCAATACATGACCTCATCCATCCTCCCTTCTATACAATGCAGTATTGTCCCCTTTGCAGAAAAGCACCTCCAAAGTATAAGGTTTCATCCACCATTCTTCATGGATGAGACGGTGTTCTAAGGGTTGTACTCATCCTTCTTCTTCCTCCAAACACAGCGAGTGGAGTCGATACCAAAAAATTCTATTTTGGTCTCATCTGACCACATGACCTTCTCCCATGCATCCTTTGGCTCATCCAGATGGTCACTGGTGAACTTCAAACTGGCCAGGACGTGCTGGCGTGAGCAGGGGGACCTTGCGTGATCTGCAGGATTTTAATCCATGACTGCGTATTGTGTTACTAACAGTAATGTTTGAGACTGTTGTCCGAGCTCTCTTCAGGTCATTGACCAGGTCCTCCCGTGTAGTTCTGGGCCGATTTCTGACCTTTCTCAGAATCATCCTTACTCTACGAGGTGACACCTTGCATGGAGCCCCAGACGGAGGAAGATTGACAGTCATCTTGTGTTTCTTCCATTTTCTAATAATTGTGCCAACAGTTGTTGCCTTCTCACCAAGCTGCTTTCCTATTGTCCTCTAGTCCATCCCAGCCTTGTGCAGGTCTACAATTTTGTCCCTGGTGTCCTTCAGACAGCTCTTTGGTCTTGGCCATGGTGGAGAGGTTGGTTGATTGTGTGGACAGTTTTCTATTATACAGGTAACAAGTTCAACCAGATGCAATTAATACAAATAACAAGTGCTGAGTAGAAGGGATTCTTAGGGCTCCTTCTCACTTGCGAGAAATACGTGCGAGTCTCGCATGTTAAAACCCTCTTCTGGCGCCAGCACTTGGGAGCGGAGCGTGCAGCTCCATGTATTGCTAGGCAGCCGCATGCTTTGCTCTGGAGTGCCGGCGCCAGAGCTTGGTTTTAATCTGCGAGACTCGGACGTATGTCTCGCAAGTGAAAAGGAACACTTAATGGAAAAATAGGTCTGTAAGAGCCAGAATTCTTGCTGGTTGGTAGATGATCAAATACTTATTTCATGCAATAAAATTAATGACCCAATGTGATTTTCTGGGTTTTTATTTTTCGATTCTGTCTCTCACAGTTGGAGTGTACCAACGATAAAAATTATGGAATTGATGACATATCGTAAAGTGTGGGCCATCAATATAAAAGTCCTGGACTTTTTTCTTCCGCTATGGGGCTAAGCATTTCATCGGCGGGTAGTTGGTCATGTGGCCAGTATAAAAAAAACTCTTTAATGTTTGAAGTACAAAGCAGATCATTCTCCATCTTTTAATACCAAGGTAGAGTTGAGGCATAATAAATCAAGAGTGCCTGACTAATGACGTGTGTCGGGGACTGGAGTAAAATTTCTTTAGCAGTGAATGCCATAGATTATCATGAACAAGACGAACTGTGGCATCACACCCATGCCATAATCCATGTCAGCTCTCCAATGTTGGCAGAGCTGAGAGAAACTTGCATAAAAAAACAGCAGAAGTCACTCCAAGTTTTGGCAAAATTTTGCGGCAATTGATGCCCAAATCCTAGCAAAATTGCTTTGATGAATTGGGGCTAATGAGTCCAAAGACACAGCCAAGATAATAAATATCAAATGGTTCTGCAACAGATAATATTTCTTCTGTAACCTCAGCATCGTCAAAACTTTCTGGGATTCTCTACAGTAACAGCAGAATTTCTCCAAAATGCTTGGAACAACTGACTGACCAGAATCATTCCAAAACGTCCCAACACTTTATGATGCAAAGCTTGTGTCCACTGCTTATGGCACGATAGTCCCTGCTACCTTGTATATACAGTACTGGCACAAAAGTCTGCTTAATGATTATGCAAATTAATCCAAGTCGTTCTGGGAGACATTATCTCGATAAGTAAATCATTGAGGATTGGGATTAATGCCTTAAATCATGACCAATAAATAAAGCTTATTAAGGGAAAAGATTGCTGAGCGGCTACAGTTCATTATCTCTTGAAGTTTATGATTAACATACTTTTGATTGGGTTTGTAAAACTGCTGTGTGCTTGGATAACACTTCTACGGGAATGAGCATGATATATATATATATATGCTCCTCAATGACTGAGTAAATGGAGTCATTGACGCTGTGAGAAATCTTCAAAATTGGGGTCCAGAGACTTGTATCAGTGTTCCCGTATACCTACTCAGTCGTCTTAACTTGTGATGAGCGAATACTGTATACTCGTTACTCGAGATTTCTCGAGCATGCTCGGGAGTCCTCCGAGTAAAGTTTTTATTGCTGCAGCTGAATGATTTACATCTGTTAGCCAGCATAAGTACATGTGGGGGTTGCCTGGTTGTTAGGGAATCCCCACATGTACTTATGCTGGCTAACAGAACCCAATAGTTCATCATAATAACAAGCCTACAACCTGCAGTAACCACCGATCGATCAAACCGCTGCATGACCAGCTCTACCCTCACCTATTGTATCCTCACCCATCCCTTGTAGATTGTGAGCCCTTGCGGGCAGGGTCCTCTCTTCTTATGTACCAGTCATGACTTGTATTGATTGATTAAGATTATTGTACTTGTTTTTATTATGTACACCCCTCCTCACATGTAAAGCGCCATGGAATAAATGGCGCTATAATAATAATAATAATCTACAAACTAAATTCGGCCAGACTATGTGGTCACTGAGATTCTGTCTAAAGAGCCACACTGTAATGGAAACTACATTATTGGGATTGTGCACTCTCCATTCTGAAGCGACTTCCTTACGTTCTCTATTCTTGCACAATCCTTTCAAATACTGAATTTATGGAAAACACAGTGTACGTGCACACGATGACATTCTCAAGTGGATCCGAATTGCCTAATAAAAAAAAGGAAAAAAAAACTAAAAATGCCAAAAGATTTAACATAAGCACAGCAATGTCGAAACCACTTGCTGTGCACAAATTCCATCTTTTTTAGCTTATTTCAACCTTTCTAGGTTTCGAAAGCCATAAAGCAGATAAAAGAAGGGACCTGACCGATCTTTAGATGGCTTCCTGCCTCATTAGCTAGAAAAAAGAAAATCCACCATCATCGAAGCTGCCGCAAAAGTGATGTCAAAGAAAACGCTGTCGTTTTCCTGAAGGCGTCTTCTACTTCAAATACTCAGCAGTTCTCAAGTTTAGTCCAGAAAAATAAAAAAAAAAACAGCGTATGCATGAGCTTTCCGAATTATCATAGTATTTACTGATACAGTTAAACCAGCTTCATGCTTCTTATTTGCAGAAAAACGCTGCGTAGCCTTAGGATCATAGATATATGGTCCATAATGCGGATTGTTCGTATGCCACATTTATTTTGGGGATATATCAATGTGCAGCAAATGACCCTTTCCATTTAAATGATATAATAGCCATTTTTTCATAGTATTACTATTTCTTCTTTATCGATCGTCAACGTGTTGTAGAAAATATGCAGCACATCAGTCCATATTACGCACACACATACACACTGGGTCATTTTCACAGTAAGCCAATTACCCAAAGCATCTTTTATGGATTTTTACATTCAATCCGAATTCCTAAAGCAAAGTATTGCCCGGGACCCCAGCTCTGCAAGGCAGCAATGCTCGTCTGAGACCCCTAAAAATGATTATGCAGAAGGAGAAGATACGAGTATTCCTGGTTGCCAAATGTAGGAACAAGAAATGCTCCCAAATTCTAGAAGCGCAGCACTCGTACTTTCCTGAGACCATGTAGAATATTACAGCAGGCTATTCTGTCTCGGGATTAACCCCATTTTCCTTACTAGCACGTGGTAGAGGCAGTAACTTCTCTAGTAGGAGCAATGCGGACCATGTGCCACGCATGCCACGCACTGTCCAAGGTGCTGAAAGCAGATTAGCACCATTACAAGCTTGGGATGCCAATATGTTGAGGTTTGCTTTTTTTTTAAATAAGTTAATAAATGGATACAGATGGCACTTACTCATGAGAGCCTGAAACATAATGATCTGGAATCTGTTTTGCAGCCCCAGTGGCAGATGTTACTTTTTTGTGGCATTGCTGCTGAAATATATCAGAATGCAAATAAATAAGGGTGGACATAATATGTTGTGTATTCTGAGGGAGTTATATCTACTGGGATAAAAAACAGACTCAGCTGGAGTGATGGCACATTTACAGTGTAATACGTACATACATGGGATAGATTGTGTTAATGCCTATGTATACAGATTACAAAAAGGAGCATTTAAAGGGAATCCGTCACCAGGATTTTGCTACCTCATCTAAGCGCAGCATGATATAGGGACAGACACCGTGATTCTAGTAATGTATCACTTACTGGGCTGCTAGCTACAATTGTGATAAAATATCTGCTTTATCTGCTTCAGATCTAGCAGTTCTCTGAATGCTGAGCTCTGTATAACCCCACCCACATGACTGATTGGCTGCTTTCTGCCTATGCACAGTGTAGACAGATTTCAATAAGCGGTGAGCCAGGGTTATATAGAGTTCATGAATATGAAGGACTACATGACTAGAGGTTTACTCATCTTCTAATGATAATCTCCTGCTGATAAACACTAAACAGAGAAGTGATAGATCACTGGAATCAGGGTCTCGGTCTCTACATTATGCTGCTCCTAGATTAGATGCTAATATCCTGGTGACAGATTCTCTTTAACATTCAGTAACCAATTAAAACATAAAAGGCATAATGGATAGTCCGGTATAATGAAAACATGAGTTACACTGATAAATGAAGAATAGACAGACTCGATAATGTACTCCGTACATCTTCAGAGATTTCATCCACGAAAAAGAAAAAACTCCACCAAAATCTTGCACTTGCTATTAGAGGTTTCCTGGTTGTATCGATTTCTGGAAAAAATGCTGCAACTGCTATGACAATTTTTGCAGAAGGGTTAAGTGGGAGACAGTAAGACTTTAATTTCATTCAGAAATCTGAAAAATCAGAGTTACGACTGTTGCAGAGCTGCAATTCCAATTGTTTTCAACATAGCACACACATAGATATATACACACATACTTATATACATATAGCATATGTACACACACATATGTATATATACAGATCGCATGTACACACCCGTATGCTCAGAGCACGCACGCGAACACGCACACACACATACTGTGGAGGAATTAAGCCCTGTTCAGTTTTTCCCACAGGGTACAGGACCTTTAGTAACATGATGTCACCAAAGGTCCTGCTGCACTGACACATAGCCACTCCAGTTACCAATGTATTGGTGAGGGCCTGTATTCTTAGTAATGCTTTTAGGGTAGACCTTGTGATACAGCACAAACCACTGTGTTCTAACATTATTTTTCTGCAGTGAAAATCCTTTGTAATTAGAGAATTATGTCGGTACAATTTCGAACCATGGTAAACAGTAGGCATGGCATTAACAATCTGTGCAGAATAGGATGCTATGGATTAAATATGACATTAACTGGCAATTTTGCTTGCAAAATCATTGGGGAAGTGCTCTGAATGTTCTTACTACAACATTTCATATGTAAAATAGGGGAACAAACTATGCTATCTTCCTGCTGACAACCACTGATCTTGACCTTGGTGATAAGATGATTGCTGGACAGTGAGTGGAACATGCTACGGCTTGGTAATGGGGTTAGTAATATGTGTGTGACTTCTTAAATCTCACCCTGAAATGTTTTAAATAGTGTTGTGAAAATAGAATATATAAATATATACATTTACATATATACTCGCACATATCCCAAAGGTAACTCTTCATGTGTCTTCGGAAAATAAGCTTTGTAAACCCACCACCCTCTCAGGACTATTTCATTCAATTACAAAAAAATGTCACACCTTGAACAGGCATTTACAAGTCTCTTAGGAATAGGTCACTAAATCATATTTCACAGGAAATCCTTCGATGAACCCAGCTGCAAATTGCAATTTTGACTTTCTTCATATATATTTCACAGAGAAGAACCAACTGCGCATTTATGTGCATTCCTCTCTAATATGTCCAGGATCTGTCCCAATTGAGAATTGAGGGCTTTAAATTGTCATCCGCTCTTTAGGTGGGTAATTCCACTTCGTCAGCATTCTACTGGGACAATATGTGTTGGAACATCCTTTCCTTCACTTCCTAGCATACATTGCTCCTGCCACTGTCCAATATCTCTCTTGCCCAGAACTGAAAGCCTGCCTATTTGCTATGTCAGTGTGAAGCTTGACAATAAGAGAACAGGAGAAGAGAGACAAATGCACAACCAAATGGAATATGATCATGCTGCCCAAGTTCAGTAAGTATTTAAAGAGAATCTGTCAGTAGGATCAATCCTCCTAAGCTGTCTATATGTGCATATACTGTAGGTCATGGGAAGCTGATTTAAAGTGTTTTACATATGTAAATGAGCTGTTCAGAACTATGGGTGGGGAAACTGATCTGCATGAGAATCTGCCTCCAGAGATTATTTTAAATGAAGGGGGCGTTTCCAGCGTGAGACATGTAATAAACACAGAACGGTAAAAATCAACTTTGTCTCATAGCAAACACATTAGCAGCAGCAGCTTTCACAGCTCTGCTGTACTGGAACAATATTGCAACAATGACTGCAGATGTGTCAGTTATAATGGTACACAGCTCTGCATTGAGACCAGGAGAGCAGAGACCTACATATCACACAGGTAATACTGGTACCTAAATGTCTCACACTGGTAACTATCCCTTTTATTAAAAATAAGCTCTGGAAGCAGACTCATGCAGATTAGTGTCTTTTCCATAATACTGAACAGCTGATTTACATATAAGAAAAACCTGAATATCTCTGGAATAAAACATCTTTCACAGATATCATTGTCTCACTTCATTCAGCTCCCTATGGGCATGTAGGTCATATTGACGGCTTAAAATGGTTCATTCTACTTAGAGATTCCCTTTAAAGGTAACACATCAATTTCTGATTCTGTCTGTTCGGCATGGTTTTATTATGCAGACCATCCCCATCTCAGAAAGGGATTGCACACTACTAGGACATGGAATCACTTCCAGCTTAGTGGTGGTCTGACTGCCAGGACCTTGAATGCTCCTGAAAACAGTAGTGCTCCAGTCCCTGCACATTTTTATTGCCTGTACAGTAGCAATCTCAGGGCTGGATGTCAGTCTATGCTAGTGGAGTGAAATACATGCAATTGTAAGGAGATGGACATAATGCCCACGTCCCCCCTTGCAGAAACAAGTATATTGTTGTAATGTAGAATGTGAATTGTGCTATGTGTTAGTAATATTGATAATGTGCGCTACTTGTCAATAGGGAAAGTAAGAGTTAAAGTTTGGGACCAGCCCAAAGTGGGAGGGACTAGACTGAAGGGAAAGGAACGGTTTCCTGTTATGAAGTCAGATAGGGCCCAGAGTGCATAAAGAAAGGACCCAAGGTCCAATGTGAGCAGTTCCGCTGTCTTTGGTGTCCCTAACGGAAGAGGAGACTGAGAGAACGAATAGAGTGAGAACGTGAAGGAAGAGGAAAAGTGACTGAGAAATGGAGTGATTTACCGGAGAAGGATCCTCTGAGAGGACACCTATCAGTAAGGCCCAGAGTTTATTACTGCTGAAGGTAACAACCCTAGATAGGACTGAGTACACGCGATGAATAGAGTGCCCCGGACGGGAGTTCCGTTCCGGGTTGAGTACAGGAATCTTACTACACAGAACTGTTGTGTTGTGCTGGGTTGTGGTAAAGTAGTGAGAAACAGTGGAAATAGAGGACAAGTAGAGACAGTAAAGAGGAAGGAATTGAAACTGTGTGGAAAGTGGTCCAATTTGAGAAAGAAACGTTCAGGAGATTGTATACCCGCCATCTTCTGTATATATTCCCTAACCAGTAGCCGTTCAGTAACAATGTTATTTTTGAATGGGGGTCTCCCTCATTAAACTGTAAAACATCTGGTCCTGGCAAACAGGCTTCATCCGTTACATGCGGACTGCACGGGTGTAGTGCCCTCACAACGCCAGTCCACACACCCAGCCAGAACCTCAACCTTCATGGGGTGCAAGAGACCAGTACCTCGCCCACGGCTACCGCCCCGCTCCAAATTGCACAATGTCATGACCAATTTAGTCAAATGCTGCCTGCTGCAATAAACACGCCATCCTTAATTCTGTTGTTATGTTATCACATACATAATTGGCAGGGCAAAAAAAACAAAAATACCTCAACATTTCTAGGGTATGCATGTGGATCAATAAGTTTGTGTTAAAATGGCTTCACCACCTGCTTTATCTGCAATACGAGACCAGGAAACTCTGTTTCCAGCATGTAGTAGAGGACGCTAAAAAAGGAAAATCCCTTGTGCTCTGTGCTAGATTTCATATTTTCAAGACTAATCAGGATTATCTAGAGCAATTCATGCACATCTGGCGCTAACAAACATATGATTTCAGGCTGAAATGATAATTAAAGGCCTGTTCAGATTATCAATGGAAAGCAGTCAGTGACTGACATGTATCTGGGATTACACCGACAGGACCGACGTCTGCACAGTTAGGCAAGGCAACAAGCTGCTGGCTCTGAAATGACCTAAAAAACCGCATAGTGCACTCCTGGGGGTGCTGTATGTTATAATTTATATCTTGGCATGTGCCATCCCATCTCCTCACCCTCCCTGTGCCCATACAGTCACTGCTAACATTGAAAAAAAAAAGAAAGCAGGCACAGGAAAGCGGCTCAGCAGGGTACATCTGGAAGCTCCGGAGTGTAAATCTTGTCTAACAAGATATGAAAGGATATCAGGAAAACCATATCTCTCCCGCCAACTGCGGATGAATGGAAAGAGACAGGATATTGTATTCCTCCGCAACAAAGCGCGGTTCAGTTTGTGAGAATGCCAGATATGTGAGGCTCAGTTCATGATCAATGTCATACACAGCTAGAAGGGAACCAAAGAAAACTTTTTTTTTCATATATACATAGTGTATCCGAAAAATGCCTTAACCTAAAAACACATTATATAACAGCTGTGCAGCCACGTATTGATGCCACTAAATTGCCATATTTCAGGCCACAAAGGCGTTTCTCTAACATGTAGTCAAACCTAATAGGACATGAATGTCGGAGTTGGGGGGGCTGGAAAGGTTGGCTCCCACTCTGACCGTTCATGTTTAGGGCTTAGGTTTATTAGGAGAAACCTGGGAGTTGTCAGTCAAAGGTTGATGAGCTTTTCCCACAATGCTCCCTGTCAGTAAAAGGTTGATGAGCTTTTCCCACAATGCTCCCTGTCAGTAAAAGGTTGATGAGCTTTTCCCACAATGCTCCCAGTTCAAGGCCTATGGGATTTTCCATAAAAAGAAATATATTAACTATGTTATGCATTAAAGGGAACTTGTCATGTCCCGAAACACTATGAACCTGTAGATATAGGGTTATTACGCCGGTTAATAGTGTTAGAATGCTGTCTGGCCGCCGCACTGAAAGTGCAACTACTGGGAGAAAATGTTTTTTATTCCTCCCGAGAAAAGCTGGCATTCAGTCACAGAGGCGTGCCTAGTGTGCCTGAAGTCACCGCTCAGCGAGTGGCAACTGTGAGCAAGTCCTGGCACCTTGATTGAGAGCACATTCTGCTGCGCATCTCTGCAGAGCTAGCTGTCAATCAAAGTTCCAGAAAATGCTTTCAGCTGTCGCTCACAATACTGTGACAGGTGGCTCACGCGAAGAATAAAGTTAATCTTCTCCTGGTAGCCATGCTTTCATAAAGGCAGCTGGACAGCATCAAAACGCTATTAATCTGCAGATTAACCCCATATCTGCAGGTAATAGCTTTAGGTTCAGTTGCATTACTATAACCTCAGCTACCGGGAGGAAATAAACTTTAGGCTGGATTCATACTAGTGTATAAAAAATCAGTCCGAGGTTGATCCAGAAAAGTAGGATGAGCGTCATGCGAGTACAATGTGATTTTTATCACCTAGCATCCATATGAAATCTATACGCAATGCTTACATTCAGTAATTCTCTATGTCATTTAAACCTGGTTTACAAGCTAATAAATAAATAAATAAATAATAAAGCACTATATACAGAGATATAATAAACTAGATGGCAGCCCGATTCTAAAGAATCGGGAGTCTAGAATCCATATATACTTTATTTATTCAAATGTAAGAATAATACAATTAAGAAAAAATAGTAAGAAAGAACAAAAATAATAGGCAGTATATGGAGAAAACACCAAACAAAAGTTCAAAATTGGTGTGAAAATGTCACTGAACCACTTCACAACTAAATATATATAGTTTTGGTAAATGGTATTATCATTTTTTTGACGAAATTCGGCAGGAGCTTGAAGAGCAACGTCACTGGGCCCGCCTCCACGCAGTAGAAACTTGCTGTGAGGTAAAAATTCAAAAATCACACCAAAATGGCGGGCGGAGTGTGTCAAAGTACGGCACGTTTCTGATTGGTCGCTCGCAGCAGGCGGCAACCAATCAGACACTGGACACTGTTGACGTCACTTATCTCCGGACATTAGCTCCGGACATTAGCTCCGGACAAAGCCACGGAAGTTGGCACAAATTGCAGGAAGTAGTATTCTAGGCAATTATATATTAGATAGGATAGATGCCCTGTAGATGTGGCATGAAGGGTGTTTAGCCTTATTAAACGTATTAATTACTTGGGAAAAAAATGGTGTGGTATCACCCAAATTTTTAATAACCAGCTGAGGGAAAGCAGACATCTGAGTGCTGGTGTTATTATTCTGTAGAGTAATTCTTTATGTCATTTAATAATTTTCCATGTAAAAGCTCATGTTAAAATCTCATTGCGAATGGACTGCAATCGCATGTCATTCAGATGTAAATCAGATGCTAGACTATAAAAATCGGGTTCTCGTATGAAAATTGCATGACACTTGCATGAGACTCGACTGACTGTTCAGGAACAGCATTGGACCATTTTTTTTACGGTGATGGGTACGAGCTCTAAAGCTGTCATTCATAATCCCTGTAGCTACTCTGGGCATGCCTCTATGACTGAAAGTCTAAAGGCCCCTTCACATTAAGCGACGCTGCAGCGATACCGACAACGATCCGGATCGCTGCAGCGTCGCTGTTTGGTCGCTGGAGAGCTGTCACACAGACCGCTCTCCAGCGACCAACGATGCCGGTAACCAGGGTAAACATCGGGTAACTAAGCGCAGGGCCGTGCTTAGTAACCCGATGTTTACCCTGGTTACCATCCTAAAAGTAAAAAAAAACAAACACTAGATACTTACCTACCGCTGTCTGTCCTCCAGCGCTGCGCTCTGCTTCTCTGCTCTCCTCCTGTACTGTCTGGGAGCCGGAAAGCAGAGCGGTGACGTCACCGCTCTGCTTTCCGGCTCACAGACAGTACAGGAGGAGAGCAGAGCACAGCGCTGGAGGACAGACAGCGGTAGGTAAGTATCTAGTGTTTGTTTTTTTTTACTTTTAGGATGGTAACCAGGGTAAACATCGGGTTACTAAGCGCGGCCCTGCGCTTAGTTACCCGATGTTTACCCTGGTTACCAGTGAAGACATCGCTGGATCGGTGTCACACACGCCGATCCAGCGATGTCTCCAGGGAGTCCAGCGACGAAATAAAGTTCTGGACTTTATTCAGCGACCAACGATCTCCCAGCAGGGGCCTGATCGTTGGTCGCTGTCACACATAACGATTTCATTAACGATATCGTTGCTACGTCACAAATAGCAACGATATCATTAACAATATCGTTATGTGTGAAGGTACCTTTAAGGTACTGTCACACTAGACGATATCGCTAGCGATCCGTGACGTTGCAGCGTCCTCGCTAGCGATATCGTCCAGTGTGACAGGCAGCAGCGATCAGGCCCCTGCTGTGCTGTCGCTGGTCGGGGAAGAAAGTCCAGAACTTTATTTCGTCGCTGGACTCCCCGTAGACATCGCTGAATCGGCGTGTGTGACACCGATTCAGCGATGTCTTCACTGGTAACCAGGGTAAACATCGGGTAACTAAGCGCAGGGCCGCGCTTAGTAACCCGATGTTTACCCTGGTTACCAGCGTAAAAAAACAAACACTACATACTTACATTCAGCTGTCTGTCCCTTGCCGTCTGGTTCCTGCACTGACTGCTGGCCGTAAAGTGAAAGCAGAGCACAGCCACAGCGGTGAGTCACCGCTGTGTGACTCACCGCTGTGCTGTGCTTTCACTTTCACTTTACGGCCAGCAGTCAGTGCAGGAACCAGACGGCAAGGGACAGACAGCTGAATGTAAGTATGTACTGTTTGTTTTTTTACGCTGGTAACCAGGGTAAACATCGGGTTACTAAGCGCGGCCCTGCGCTTAGTTACCCGATGTTTACCCTGGTTACCGGGGACCTCGGGATCGTTGGTCGCTGGAGAGCTGTCTGTGTGACCGCTCTCCAGCGACCAAACAGCAACGCTGCAGCGATCCGGATCGTTGTCGGTATCGCTGCAGCGTCGCTAAGTGTGACGGTACCTTTAGAAGAATAAACTTAATTTCCTCCCGGCGGCCGTGCTTTCAGAAAGACAAATGGAAGGCATTGGAATGTTATTAACTTCACATTAATCCCCGCAAAAATGACAATCGCAAGAGAAGACTCCTAAATTGTCACTGATAAACAGCAACTTTTTCTAACTACCATATATTTTATTATGGAAGCCAGAACATGATTTGAACAGGGCTGTCCATACTTGTCCTCGCACATGTCCACGCTCAAAGGTTAGCTATTTTTGCACCATTGTGATGTCAATATTCCAAGGGCCATTATCAAAGACATATAGGTCATGGTTTGAAGACCAGTCTCATGGGTGTTGTTTGTACTGAAGATCCAAAATTTGTTAAAAAGGAGACACAGAGACTAAATGTCATCAGAAAAAAGAAGAATTTGTGACCTACGCTGGATTATCAGCAATTAGAAATATTTTTTCTTTTGAAACTATTTAATATTAATCCAATAATCTGGAAAACACAACAACTCAGCACCAATATGGTATTAGATTCTTTATCAGCATATACAATATCAAAATCTGTTACCTAAAGCCTCATTTAAAAAAAATTATAGAAAAGAGCTAAAGGGATGCCAATATTTGAAGCTTACCTTCGCCTGCACTGTTCTTTGCTTTGGCAGCTTTCTTCATCTTGTGCAGAACTGTTCGATCGGTGTCCAGTGCCTAAAAGATAAATAACACCAGATTAAGAGAAATATGGGCACATGATTAAGATTCAGCCGCTTTTGTGACATCTGCATTTTTCATTTGATTCACTAAGCTAAATCAATAAACTAAAGTCCAGAATGTCGTGGTCAACTCAACACATATGGAAGTCTCTAAATGTAGTCTTGAATCCTTCACAATGATGCATATTACATTCATCCAAAATGGCAAATAAATAGCCTTTAGGCTTAGGGAAAAAAGCATGTAAATAGTAAAGTAACACTCTTCCTTAATTAAAGGGAACCTGCCAACTCTCATGACTTGTTTAGGTTAATAAATATTTGCATTCCCCATGAAATAACAAATCTGGAACATAATCCGAATATGTGTTGTTCTTCTGTTATTCCTCCTAGAAACATATGAATACATTTCCATTACCATTGCCCTTATACAAGGTGTGTGTCCTTTACCAGTCTGACACTTGCAGTACTGATTGGACAGTGTGAGAGTATTCAGGGACACACCCATAACTGCTGGTATAACGCTAGTCATTACTCCCGGATAAGCAGTGACGCTCGGTAGTCAAGAGGTCCGAGGTCAAAAGTCAAGAGAGTATTTCATAGACAGAGGGGTGAGATGAAGGCATAGTCAGGAAACAATCCGAGGTTAATATTCCAAGAAGGTAGTGGATCACAACAAAAGGGCTAGGCAAACGGAATGTCAAGACAAATCCTTCATCGAGCTGCAAAGAATACCAGACAAGGAGAACGGACTAAGCACACACCTCATGATCAAAGCTACAATTGGCAGGAATCAAAGGCAGAGAGCTGGTTAAATAACCCGATAATTACTCTGGACAAGAGACACATGGATGACGCTCCGGTACCCCCTGGTCCTGATTGGACGGCTAAACTGTCACTCCAGAAACTGAAAGCTCAGAACGCCCCACTATCCGACTGGATGGCTGAGGTGTTCATCACCATACCGACAGCTCAGCACCCCCCATTCCTAGATTAGAAGGCAGAACTGTCATTCACTGCACCCAGACACTCAGATAGGAAAAATCATGACAACTGGTAACACCCAGTTATCAATTTATATATAAATATCTGGGAAAAATAACAGAGGCTACTCCAAAACTATTTCATGAAGACAAATATGAAACGTTCTTGTCGGACGTGACGACAGGTCCCATTAAAGAACTATAAACTTAGGTGCAACTGTCTACAAAATTGTCACGTGGTTAAAATATCAGGAAAGTGAATACTTTGTGGCTAAATCCATACACAGCTCAGCCATATTCACTTTAGTGACTGATGTCCAACATGTATCTTCTTTTGTACATGGCAACCATCAAATGCTGGTAAAAGGGGATGGGAGGAATCGAGGGTGGTAATCCCATCAATAATGAAGACTCATAACTATAAGTGTACTGTATTCTTAGCTAGGCACTATTCACCAAATGCAACAGTATTTTTTATGTTTGGGTAAAAGCATAGCAGACCTGTCCTCATAATATGCTGCCACTTACCATAGAATAAGAGCTTTTGGAAACTCAACGTAAAAGCCATTTTGGAATATTTGTACTAGTGAAACAACACATGCACAAGGTATTAATATAGCCCATAAAGAGCCGATAAAGTCGTATAAATGTAAATTATAAAAACAAACAAACATACTTTCTAATAAAAAGTTCCGTTCCATATATTTAATGGGTTTTCCCCATCAAGACCACCATTGTACTTATGCCTATTGGGACATATGGATGTCACAAAGATGAGTCTCTGGTTCAAAAAAGTGGAGCTGCAGCAAGGGGTGTCTCTCTCTCTCAAAGGAACTGTATACCAGACTTGGGCAAAATACATCCCGCAGGCCACATGTGGCGCTTTGTTTGTTCCTGTGTGGCCTGTGGGTCGGGACAGCCAAAAAGGGATTTATGCAGTGGATCCCCGATCCATTTGGCTGGTTCCTGCATGGCATCTCACCTTCACCAGTATCTGCATCCTGGAGATAAAGATACCAGTGAATTCAGTGATGGAACAGGGAGTTGTCAGCTCCCTCTTCCAACACTGAGTCTCTGCTTCTGAGATTGCAGGAGGCACGATGAGGTCACTACTATAGCACTTTGCCTTAGTACACAGCACAGAGCGAAGAAGTGGGTGAACAGATTCCAATGAGCAGGGTGCCGCTGTGTACGGACATCATTCTGAGTGGGGGCTGTGTGAGGACATCACTCTGAATGGGGGGGCTGTGTGAGGACATACAGTCATGGCCAAAAGTATTGACACCCCTGCAATTCTGTCAGATAATACTCATTTTCTTCCTGAAAATGATTGCAAACACAAATTATTTGGTATTATTATGTTCATTTAATTTGTCCTAAATGAAAAAAACACAAAAAGAATTGTCCTAAAGCCAAATTGGATATAATTCCACACCAAACATAAAAAAGGGGGTGGACAAAATTATTGGCACTGTTTGAAAAATCATGTGATGCTTCTCTAATTTGTGTAATTAACAGCACTTGTAACTAAGGGTACCGTCACACTATACGATTTACCTACGATCACGACCAGCGATATGACCTGGCCGTGATCGTAGGTAAATCGTAGTGTGGTCGCTGGGGAGCTGTCACACAGACAGCTCTCCAGCGACCAACGATGCCGAGGTCCCTGGGTAACCAGGGTAAACATCGCGTAACTAAGCGCAGGACCGCGCTTAGTTACCCGATGTTTACCCTGGTTACAAGCGTTAAACTAAAAAAAACAAACAGCACATACTTACATTCTGGTGTCCGTCAGGTCCCTTGCAGTCTGCTTCCCGCACTCAGTGACTGCCGGCCGTAAAGTGAAAGTGAAAGCACAGCCGCTGTGCTCTGCTTTCACTTTACGGCCGGCAGTCACAGTGCGGGAAGCAGAGACGGCAAGGGACCTGACGGACACCAGAATGTAAGTATGTGCTGTTTGTTTTTTTTTAGTTTAACGCTTGTAACCAGGGTAAACATCGGGTAACTAAGCGCGGTCCTGCGCTTAGTTACCCGATGTTTACCCTGGTTACAAGCGAACGCATCGCTGGATCGCATCGCTAGATCGCTAGATCGGTGTCACACACACCGATCTAGCGATGACAGCGGGAGATCCAGCGATGAAAGAAAGTTCCATACGATCTGCTACGACGTACGATTCTCAGCAGGATCCCTGATCGCTGCTGCGTGTCAGACACAGCGATATCGTAACGATATCGCTGGAACGTCACGAATCGTACCGTCGTAGCGATCGAAATGTTATAGTGTGACGGTACCCTTACCTGTGGCACCTAACAGGTGTTGGCAATAACTAAATCACACTTGCAGTCAGTTGATGGATTAAAGTTGACTCAACCCCTGTCCTGTGTCCTTGTGTGTACCACATTGAGCATGGAGAAAAGAAAGAAGACCAAAGAACTGTCTGAGGACTTGAGAAACCAAATTGTGAGGAAGCATGAGCAATCTCAAGGCTACAAGTCCATCTCCAAAGACCTGAATGTTCCTGTGTCTACCGTGCGCAGTGTCATCAAGAAGTTTACAGCCCATGGCACTGTGGCTAACCTCCCTAGATGTGGACGGAAAAGAAAAATTGACAAGAGATTTCAACGCAAGATTGTGCGGATGTTGGATAAAGAACCTCGACTAACATCCAAACAAGTTCAAGCTGCCCTGCAGTCCGAGGGTACAACAGTGTCAACCCGTACTATCCGTCGGCGTCTGAATGAAAAGGGACTGTATGGTAGGAGACCCAGGAAGACCCCACTTCTTACCCCGAGACATAAAAAAGCCTGGCTAGAGTTTGCCAAAACTTGCCTGAAAAAGCCTAAAACGTTTTGAAAGAATGTTCTCTGGTCAGATGAGACAAAAGTAGAGCTTTTTGGGCAAAGGCATCAACATAGAGTTTACAGGAGAAAAAAAAGAGGCATTCAAAGAAAAGAACATGGTCCGTACAGTCAAACATGGCGGAGGTTCTCTGATGTTTTGGGGTTGCTTTGCTGCCTCTGGCACTGGACTGCTTGACCGTGTGCATGCCATTATGAAGTCTGAAGACTACCAACAAATTTTGCAGCATAATGTAGGGCCCAGTGTGAGAAAGCTGGGTCTCCCTCAGAGGACAATGACCCAAAACACACTTCAAAAAGCACTAGAAAATGGTTTGAGAGAAAGCACTGGAGACTTCTAAGGTGGCCAGCAATGAGTCCAGACCTGAATCCCATAGAACACATGTGGAAAGATCTAAAAATGGCAGTTTGGAGAAGGCACCCTTCAAATATCAGGGACCTGGAGCAGTTTGCCAAATAAGAATGGTCTAAAATTCCAGCAGAGCATTGTAAGAAACTCATTGATGGTTACCGGAAGCGGTTATACTGGCTAAAGGTTGTGCAACCAAGTATTAGGCTGAGGGTGCCAATACTTTTGTCTGGCCCATTTTTGGAGTTTTGTGTGAAATGATCAATGTTTTGCTTTTTGCTTCATTCTCTTTTGTGTTTTTTCATTTATGACAAATTAAATGAAGATAATAATACCAAATAATTTGTATTTGCAATCATTTTCAGGAAGAAAATGAGTATTATCTGACAGAATTGCAAGGGTGTCAATACTTTTGACCATGACTGTAATATTATGTAAGAGGGCTGTTTGGGGACATCATTCTAAGTGGAGGATATGTGGACACATTCTGAGTGGGGGTCTGTGTGGGGACAATCTTGTGTAAGAGGGCTGTTTGGGAACATCATTCTGAGTGGAGGACATGTGGACACAATCTGAGTGGTGGTCTGTGTGGGGGCACAATCCTGTGTAAGAGGGCTGTTTGGGAACATCATTCTGAGTGGAGGACATGTGGACACAATCTGAGTGGTGGTCTGTGTGGGGACACAATCTTGTGTAAGAGGGCTGTTTGGGAACATTATTCTGAGTGGGTTCATGTGTAAGGGGGCCAGACTGCAGAATTCTGTTCAATATTAAGCAATAAAGCTCAATATAAAACAATAATAGGCAGAATTACCTTCGGCCGGTTATTCTGCCCTCTGTAACAGACACAGTATGTCATTTGGCCCCTTGGAAAAATTAATTGGTCACCCCTGCTCTACTCCAATATGTATTACAAAGTCATCCACCGAATTCAATAGATGTTGAGTAGGAAACAAATGTGTATTTGTCAGCATCCAAACCTCAAGGCTGTCAGATCATCTTTGGAGGGGGAGATGCTGAATGAAAGGAGGCTGTTCTGGTTGGAAAACCTTTGTATTAGATTTCTTAAATCACTCTTTGTAGTGCTCGAAAATGTCTAATTGCAATTCATGTAACCACTGTATAAAACAAGCAATGATAGCGAAACAACTGTTTCTGATCAAAGCCGCACATTTTCATCTCTGTAGATTGGCGGTATCCCTACACTCAGGGGGCTTCATTTAAACAAAACTAATGCAGACGAAAATCAGGTCGCTTCTTTCAAGCATTAGAAAAAAAAAATAAGAGCTGTAACATTGCATTTTTCACACATTTAATGTTAATCAGAATTTACCGTCCCATGCGGGCCAATCCAAGTGTTGCTTTTCCCCTGATGATTCCTGCACGAATGTTATTTAATATACCGTACAGTTTGATAGAAAGAAAATACAAGGATATTTGTTACATTAAGGGTTAATTAGCATCCCTGAGACCTCGGAGACAAGAATGACCTTTAAAACAGCGTATTTGTCATCTGTACTTGATGCGTATAGTCTACATGCAAAACAGATGATTTTCTCGCACCCACTGCCGGGTGTTAATGTTCTTAGGTCCCCAGGCGCTGGAATGGGAAAGTTCTGAACAGTTACTTCTGCGCCCATTGGAAGATTGGCAGCAGAACAGTGTATCTTGGGGGATGGGCACAAGAAACAGATTGGGTAAATATCAGAGTTGATGCAATTAAAGACATCCTTTTGGGAGTCCCAATCCAATAACTGGCCCGCTCTGGATTCTTGTGCGTGAGTCACTGCAGGATCACCAGACAGAATTCATATTAACCTATCCACTGCTGCAGTTAGCTCTCAACGTGTTCATTAGAATCACAAATACTAAATTAAAGGATAATCAGAAGAGGTCTTGAGATTTAAAAGGGGTGGTCCAGCAGGTAAAAAATAAAAAAAAACAATATTCACCCTCACCGATATTCCAACACTTACCTAGTATCCACTTGTCTCTACTTCTCTGTCCCATCTAAGCACACCTAGTTATTGCCTACCAAAAAGAGCCTGGTAAAAATTATAGCACTGGTCCCCAAGCTTTCTGATCAAGAGAGTTGGTTGGCGAGCCACATTCTATGCAATGAAATGATAAAAGCCATGTACCCAATAGAAAACAAAAATGCTCTCAGTGTGAAAAATAAGATAATCTTGTAGTTATGCTACCTTTTAAAGGCTAACAAAAATAAAATAAATGATGTTACAAGTTAAGCTTTTGGGACTTCTTAGGTCCCCTTCCTCAGGCACTGTATTACAAAGTTTCTGAATAGCCAATAGAAAACAATAAATGGTTCCAAATAGCAATAAGGCAGCGTGTACACGTTCAGGATTTGGTCAGTTTTTTACCTCAGTATATGCAAGACAAAACCAGGAGTGGGTGATAAATCCAGAAGTGGTGCAGATGTTTCTATTATACTTTTCCTCTGATATTTCCTCTCCTGGTTTTGGCTTATAAATACTGAGGTAAAAAACTCACCAACGTGTGCACATGGCATTACAAAAATCATGAAATACCATAGTAGCAGCGGCATAGCACAATCGTTGGCCACATGAAGCATTTAACTGCTAAAGTCGCTTAAAGAAATTCCCATGGTTAGAAAAAATGTCTTTCTTTTTTTTTTTCTAGAAACCACGCCACTTTAGTCCAAAATCTGTGGTGGATGTTGTAAAGAAAGGTCCTTTATGCCCAGGACTTGAGGAACATTATATCCATACTGAGCATGATTTTTACCCATAGCAGGTCAGAATCAGGTAGCCTGTAATGGAGGACAAGACTCACTACAAGATCAAGAATGAGCAGGTCAGAAACAAGCAGTGCGGGGAACTACCTAGAAAAAGGAGACAGCGGCCAGGCAAAGAAAAGTGATGTCACCAAATAGGAGGACAAGGCAGCAGCAGCAGCGAAACTAGAGCCTTTTCATGGTTTCTCCTCTATTGCCAATGTATTAGAAACAAGTTTCTGTTTTCTGCCATGAGCCACATCAGGGGCCTTCAAGTCAATTGTTAAACAAAATATTTTCTAATTTCATATTTGCATGTTATGGCGCTACAGAGTGCTGCCTTTTTTGCTATGAGTTGGTGACTCTACAAAGTTAGCACCTGTTCACACTTAGTCTATGTTTGGATGTGACGGTGAGTTTTTTGACATTTGAATTTATTAGCCTTCTGACTGAGCACTCCGCCTTTTAACCACAGGTGTTTTTAAACCCAGCAGGAACACTACCCCCCACAGAGTGAGATATTTTAGTCTAGGAGAGGATTCATGTTCCCATACAGATGAAAACTTTATTCTAAGAGATGAAAGGCATTGCTAGGTCCTGGAAATGAGAAACGCCTTAACGTGGCTCCAGGTACACATGAATTGGCCAATTTATGAGCTAAGAATTCTCGATTTTTCATATTTCTAATCAGTAATGCAATTCAATTTTCATATTTCATATTTGCATGCTATGGCGCCACAGAGTGCTGCCTATTTTTTTTTGAGTGTATACGAGTTGGTGACTCTAGGTTAGCACGTGTTCACACTTAGTCTATGTTTGGATGTGACGGTTAGTTTTTTTTAAATTTAAATTTCAAGTCAGTTGTGGCTCACAAAACACGGGTTGACCAATGACGTGTGAGATGTTTGCAGGATCAGGCTACACAGGGGTTGTTCATTATCTGTAACCATGGACATATAGAGGCCTGTACAGGAGATGCAAACAAAAAAACAGTAGGAAATAAAAAGTTTTGCAAAGCATCTTTTCTTTTATTGTCTCAGCGCATCTGGAAAGAAAATAAATTGCTTGTATAAGTTGTCTCAGATATTGGCTATAGCATGAGGCAGGAAACCATGTCTGTCTATGGTACGTGCAGTTTACAAATGCATATCTAATATGTATGGGGGCGGTAGGCGCTTAAGTGGTAATAGATGGTTGTCTTTGTGTAGCCGAATATGGCAGCATCTCCCAGGGCAGTTAAGGTCACCAAACCTTGGCAAGGTTTTGTTACACCCATATGGTTACATTTGTGTTATGTGTTTAGCCTGTTGAAGTTGCTCAACACAAATGAAAGCATGTCCCAAATCTCAGCAAAGTTATTATCACACATTACATCTCCATAAGAGTTCTGATTTGTACATACTTTGCGTGATCATTTGTGTACAAAAAAATTACTAGGCATGCCATCTACTGACATGGTTCCTTCAACATGAAATCCAATCATATAAATTGAGAAGTTTAGAAATGTTTTGAATGTCTCAGTTTTTATCATTGTGAATTATTTAGCTGAAGTACTGAAATGAATATTACAAAATATCATATTTATTGCAAGTTACATCACCTTGAAATAAATAAACAGAATTTCTGCAGCAGTAGTGCTTCAGTAGCCATCAGGATTGCAGTGCAGGTAATACTGCTTGTAGGAAACTCTGCTATCTTCTCAGTCAAGACAGTGACTACAAGTGCTTCGTTCACCTAGGCGTATAGTTGGTCTGTGCTAAACTGTCGATCACTGTATCTACTGTATAAGAAAAAGCATGCTTTCCAAGAATATATTTCCAAGTTCAATGGTGGATATTACCTGTAAGGTTATTTAAAATTTGTATGTAATATTTAAAGGGAAACTGTCACCAGTTTTTTCTTTGCTCATAGACTATGCCCATCACCTTTAAAGGGACTCTGTCGGCACAGAATGGCTGTTCAAACCAAGTACAGACTCCCCGGGCCTCACGATGGGGCCAGTCATTTAAGCCCCCGTCACACACAGCGAGATCGCTAGCGAGATCGCTGCTGAGTCACAAGTTTTGTGACGCAACAGCGATCTCAGTAGCGATCTCGCTATGTGTGACACGTAGCAGCGACCAGGCCCCTGCTGTGAGATCGCTGGTCGTGTTGGAATGGCCTGGGCCATTTTTTGATCGTTGAGGTCCCGCTGGGTAGCACACATCGCTGTGTTTGACACCTTACCAACGACCTCGCTGACAGGACGTCCCATTGAATCATCATGAAATAGCATCGTTCTACAGGTCGCTACAGGTCGCTACAGGTCGCCGCATCGCTGCTGCGTCGTTGGGGAGATCGCACTGTGTGACATCTCACCAGCGACCACATAGCGACGCTTGAGCGATCCCTGACAGGTCGTATCGTTGTCGGAATCGCTCAAGCGTCGCTATGTGTGATGGGGCCTTACATACACCTTCCCATGTGCAAGCAAACAAGGATTAGAAGGTATATTTAAATGATTGGCCCCGTCGTGAAGCACTGAGCGGCGGGACATAGTTAAAACAGTCATCCTGTGTTGATGGAGTCCCTTAAGATCATGTGAATGGGGTTCCTGCAACCCCTTTATATCCTCACGTGTGCCACTGTATACTGCAGAAAAGGTGTTTTATTCTGCATGTCAAATGCATGGTCCGACCCAATGGGTGTCTCCAGATTGTGATTGGTGCCTTCCCGGTCCCGTCAAATCCTGCCTCTTCTAACTGCATGTAAGTGGATGACATCTCTACGTCATCCACATAGGGCCCAAAGTCTGTGCAGGTGTCAGGCATTGTGTGGACGACGTACAGGTGTTAACCACTTACATCCACAGAGAAGAGGCGGCATTTGAAGTGAAAGGGGTGGTGCTGATCGCAATTTGGAGACAGCCATCGGACAAGACTGCGCAATTTACATGCAGAGCTGCACAAATCATCAAACATGTTTTTCGGAGGTATGCAGGGGCATGTCTGAGGATATAAAAGGGTTGTAGGATCCACACTCACGTCATCTTAAAGGTGATGGACATAGTTTATTAGTGAAAAATGACAGTTCCCTTATAATTGTGATTTTTTGCTCCACGAAAAATGGCATAAATATGCATGGAAAATCACGAGATGTAAAAGTTCTTTGCGTTTTGATTTTATTGCAAAATATTACATAGTCTCAATAAAAACTTTAGAGCTCATGCATTGGGCAGAACCCAGGGTGCGCAGGCTGTCCAGTTCTTGTATACAGAACCTCCAGGCTCCATCATACTGTGTTCTGTATGTACAGAGAGATTCCTACCTAGAAGCAATGACATATGGCTGTGTGCATCAGCCCATAGGCTTACACAGCAGGAGTAAGCTAAGCAAACACAGACATGTCTTAGATCTACAGCTGCTTGATTAAATTGGCCGGAGCATTCTCTTCCAACTATTCGTTTGGAGGACAGATGTACCAATATTGTGTTCTTTGGACTTAGTGTATTTTAGGCAACTTTTCATCAGTGTCATAAGATTATTAATGGGAACCTTTCATCAGATATACCCCAAACTAAAATGCCATCTGTGAAAGGTGCCATAATGCTGAGTATATCCATACCTTTATTTTATAAATCTGGGCTTACATTTTAGAGAATTGTATTATAGAATTGTTATGCAAATAAGCTGTCAGTGAAGTGGGTGGGTACAGCACTTGCAGCTCTGCTGCCTCTCTTCCCTATTTCCCGCCCACCACCTGTCTCTGGTTAGTGATTGACAGGTCACTCTACTTTCCATACTGCTTCCTCTTCCCGACATCTAAAACCCAAGCACTGTCAGTCCCCAAGGTAGTGGATGCTCAGTAAGGTCCTGATGAAGAAGACGGTCAGTGACTGGCTTTATCGGCATAGTTTGCAGCTCGTGCTACACACTGACCATCTTCTTCACTAGGACGACCGGCGTGGGAACAAGCAGCAGGAGGGAAGCAGTCAGACACTGCAGATTGCACAAGACACTGACAGTCTTTTCATCTGGACCTTACTATCTGTACACTTGCACTAGATCTTGGGTTGGAGAGGGTGATCACTGAAAGGAGAGCGACTGACAGGAGGCGGGCAGGAAATAGGTAAGACAGGCAATAGAGAGGTAAGTGCACTGCCCACCTACTGCATTTGCATACAAATTCAACAATAAATTTCTGTAAAACATAAACACTAACTTTTTAAATAAAGTTATGGATGTAATCAACATTATGGTACCTCTACATCAGTGTTCCCCAACTCCGGTCCTCAAGAGCCAGCAACAGGTCATGTTTTCAGGATTTCCTTAGTATTGCACAGGTGTTAATTGCATCACCTGTGCAATACTAAGGAAATCCTGAAAACATGACCTGTTGGGGAACACTGCTCTACATAGATAAAAATGACAGGTTCCTTTTAAATTTTTACTGTGATATTTAAGGCATTTTTGGAGAACGTAGGGCCTTCATACAATGTAAAAGCATCAGCAAAACCAACTTGTGTGAATCTTCCATACAACAGCCAAGTGATGCATGCTTTATATTGCAGCACAGCAGGAAGATGTTTTCTAAAGGTAAGTGAGCTGCACCACGTTTTCTGTGAAATTACTTGGCTATAATGATAGCATGTAGCATAACTGGAAGGAAGCTGTTCCTTTAATAGGTCCTCTTGTCTGATGTCATGGCTAATGCTGTATGAGTAGACCCCTGGGACGTGACACATTGTACTGACTGGCCAAAGTGGTCTCTGCAGTGTGTCACCCAACCCCAGATCAAGGCTTCACAGCTATTGTTCACCATATGAAGTGTGTTCTATAATATCCACGTTTTCCATTATTTACACATTGACAAGTTGGCTTTTTGGAACCTTCTAGTTTGAGCAATAATTGGGAATTAAATGTTCCTAGGAAATATAAGCAAGCACCCGACAAATACCGTATTTTTCGCTTTGTAAGACGCACTTTCTCCCCAAACTTGGGAAAATGGGGGTGCATCTTAGAAAGCGAACATGCCTTACCAGGGGAAGGGACGGGGGTGTCCAGGTGTCTCCGGTGCCCAGCGGTGCTGTGTGGGTGTCCGGCGCTGCCCGGGGCTCTGCCGACATTTTGCGACAGGCCAGAGCCCCGGCACTTCCAGGGTTCCATGTGCGCTGGTCTCTGGGAATATGGCTGCTGCTGGGGGCGGCGCATGCACTGATGGTGATCTCGGGATCAAGATCTCAAGAGATGAGATTTCAGTAGCTGCCATGTTCCCGGAGACCAGCGCACGTGGAACCCTTTAAGTGCCGGGGCTCTGGCCTATCGCAAAATGTCGGCAGAGCGCGGGCAGCGCCAGACACCTATGCAGCACAACTGGGCACCAGAGACACCAGCAGCAACGGCTAGCAACCGCCGGGCACCCGGAGACATCCGGCAGCACAAGAACCCTGCAGCAGCACAAGATCCCTGCAGCAGCGCGCCACACATCGGAGCCCCCATTCATCCCTGCCTGCGGCCTGGAGCATCACCCGTCTCCTGCCTCCTCCAGCAGCGACCCTGGGACCCCGCTTCACTGCAGTCACCACCCCCGGTAAGCAATAAGATGCAAGGATTATAAGAAGCACCACCAATTTATTAAAAACTATTTTTTTCTTATTTTTCTCCTCAAAATTTGGGGTGCGTTTTATAATCTGAAAAATACGGTAGCTATTGCTAGCTTAAAGGGAACCTGTCACCCCGAAAATCGCGGGTGAGGTAAGCCCACCGGCATCAGGGGCTTATCTACAGCATTCTGTAATGCTGTAGATAAGTCCCCGATGTTACCTGAAAGAGGAGAACAAGACGTTAGATTATACTCACCCAAGGGCGGTCCTGCTGCTGGTCCGGTCGGATGGGTGTCTCTGGTCCGCTGCGGCGCCTCCCATCTTCATTCCAAGACGTCCTCTTCTGATCTTCAGCCACGGCTCCGGCGCAGGCGTACTTTGTACAAAGAACTGCAGTGCACAGGCGCCGGAAAGGTCAGAGAGGCCCGGCACCTGCGCACTGCAGTACTTTGCTCTGCCCTCAATAGGGCAGACAAAGTACACCTGCGCCGGAGCCGTGGCTGAAGACCAGAAGAGGACGTCTTGGAATGAAGATGGGAGGCGCCGCAGCGGACCAGAGACACCCATCCGACCGGACCAGCAGTGGGACCGCCCCTGGGTGAGTATAATCTAACGTCTTTTTCTCCTCTTTCAGGTAACATTACAGCATGCTGTAGATAACCCCCTGATGCCGGTGGGCTTACCTCACCCGCGATTTTCGGGGTGACAGGTTCCCTTTAAAAATCACTGTGATCGTCAGCACATCATCCCGTATAAACACGACGTGTGCTGCCAAGAACATTTTGTTCTGTATGCACAAAACAAGTGTAGTTATGATTGTTCTGCACCCATAGATGTGCAGTTAACCTGTCTAGACAGGACGTTAAACAACTGCTGATCGGCATGCTTGGATTTAGTCAACGGTAATTTAACAGCCACTGTTGGTATAAACTGGTCTGGACCAGTGTTACTAGGAATGCTTATTTCCCGATTTATGGTTTCTCTAAATGAGCTGACAGTTACATGATGAATAAGAGATCCAAGAAGTATTGTTTCTCCTTGCGGAGAGTGACATGTTGAGCATGCCGAGATGAGGAGACTTAAAGCTGCAATGCTCCGCTGGGAAATATGCAAATTATCTGTTCAGAGAGGAAGAGGACTAGAACTCTAGTGCCACCTATTGGAAGTGGCAATCCTAACAGTCAATGTCGACCCTTTAACGAGCCTTGTCACATGACTTAGGATAAAAGCCAAACCAGAATCTCAGTTTGCAGGCACTGTGATTCAGGGTAATGCCCCTCATCAGTGTAAAGTGTGAGATCTGATTTGTCTGTGTGAGAGATGTGTGACCGGGATCCAAGAAGTATAGTTTCTCCTTGCGGAGAGTGACATGTTAAGCATGCCGAGATGAGGAGACTTAAGGTACCGTCACACTTAGCGACGCTGCAGCGATACTGACAACGATCCAGATCGCTGCAGCGTCGCTGTTTGGTCGCTGGAGAGCTGTCACACAGACCGCTCTCCAGCGACCAACGATGCCGGTAACCAGGGTAAACATCGGGTAACTAAGCGCAGGGCCGCGCTTAGTAAACCGATGTTTACCCTGGTTACCATCCTAAAAGTAAAAAAAACAAACACTACATACTTACCTGCAGCCGTCTGTCCTCCAGCGCTGTGCTCTGCACTCCTCCTGTACTGTCTGTGTGAGCACAGCGGCCGGAAAGCAGAGCGGTGACGTCACCGCTCTGCTTTCTGGCTGACCGACGCTCACAGCCAGTGCAGGAGGAGTGCAGAGCACAGCGCTGGAGGACAGACGGCTGTAGGTAAGTATGTACTGTTTGTTTTTTTTACTTTTAGGATGGTAACCAGGGTAAACATCGGGTTACTAAGCGCGGCCCTGCGCTTAGTTACCCGATGTTTACCCTGGTTACCAGTGAAGACATCGCTGAATCGGTGTCACACACGCCGATTCAGCGATGTCTGCGGGGAGTCCAGCGACCAAATAAAGTTCTGGACTTTCTTCCCCGACCAGCGACAGCACAGCAGGGGCCTGATCGCTGCTGCCTGTCACACTGGACGATATCGCTAGCGAGGACGCTGCAACGTCACGGATCGCTAGCGATATCGTCTAGTGTGCTGGTACCTTTAAAGCCGCAATGCTCCTCTGAGAAATATGCAAATTGTTTCTTAAGAGAGGAAGAGGACTAGAACTCTAGTGGCACCTATTGAGATTCTGGTTTGACTTTTATCCAAAGTCTTGTGACAAGGCTCGTTAAAATGTCGACGTTGACTGTTAGGACTGCTACTTACAATAGGTGGTGCTAAAGTTCTAGTCCTCTTCCTCTCTGAAGAGACAATTTGCATATTTCCCAGAGGAGCATTGTGGCTTTAAGTCTCCTCATCTCTGCATGCTTAACATGTCACTCTACGCAAGGAGAAACGATACTTCTTGGATCCCGTTCAGACGCCTCTCACACACCCAAATCAGATCTCACACTTTGCACTGATAAGGAGCAGTACCCCGAAACAGTGTCTGCAAATTGAGATTCTGGTTTGGCTTTTATCCTAAATCGTGTGACAAGGCTCTTTAAAGGGTCGACATTGACTGTTAGGATTGCTACTTTCAATAGGTGGCACTAAAGTTCTAGTCCTCTTCCTCTCTGAAGAGACAATTTGCATGATGAATAAGGAAAACACTTGTTCATTGGGTGAGATGAATTTTTGCTTTAAAATCAACATTCTTGGCAGCACATTATATATGTAAACAGGAGAAATACTGCCAAGTACATGGTGTTCTATGTGTATAGAACAGTAATATTAACGATCATTCTGTGCGCGTAGAGTTCTGGCTGTCTAACAGGCCATTAAATGACATCCAATGAGCTTGCATGTAGCCAGTCATCGGTCACTTAACTGTCACGGTCAGCATATGTAAACCCAGCATTGCATCTCTGCTGTGGCTAGGTGCACTTGTCATTGTAGACAAGAAAGACAAATAACCAAGCCTATAATACATGGTCTAGCTTTGACCACTACAAAGACAACCCTTTGGTATGATCAGACCATGTCCCTGTACGGTCAGACACAGCCATTACACAGTACACAGCAGGGGCACATTTGTAAGATTATTTCAGCACAGGAACATTTTATTTAAACACGTCCCATTATTTTAGTGATGTCCCATAAATTAGAACTTCAGTGGTGTGGCATACTTACAAACATGACTGCTGATAAAATAGGAATATTCCCAGTCCTTCAATGGGAATTATGTAAACTGGACCCAGAATACCACTTTTGGGGGAGGATTTCATGTTGAAGGAACCATGTCAGTAGATGGCATGCCTAGTATTTCGTTTGTACACAAATGATCACGCAAAGTATGTACAAATCAGAACTCTTATGGAGATGTAATATGTGATAATAACTTTGCTGAGATTTGGGACATGCTTTCATTTGTGTTGAACAACTTCAACAGACTCAACACATAACACAAATGTAACCATATGGGTGTAACAAAACCTTGCCAAGGTTTGGTGACCTTAACTGCCCTGGGAGATGCTGCCATATTCGGCTACACAAAGACAACCATCTATTACCACGTAAGCGCCTACCGCCTCCATACATATTAGATTAATGTTGGTCATACCCACTAGTGTCAAAGGGTTCAGCCTACAATCTAAAGCATATGAGGGCACTGGGCACTTGATTGTTGGAGGAATTAAGGATCTGGTATGTCCAATTTCGGACTGTTGATCCATTTGTTCTCCCAGAGATAAGTCGCCACCACACATGTCTTCCAGCAGCTCTATCATGGAAAACACAAGAGTGCTTGGCAAAGCAAGTGCTCCTGTGTTTGTGGATGATGGACTTTAAAGCCCCCATTGTCTTTCCATTAGTTCCAAACATTTGCCTATCTTTTGAGCCAGGCTGTCGATTTCCATTTAGCTCTTCTCCACTTCTGCACATACCTTGATAATAGGCTCCTCAACCATTTACACATTTATCCTTGCTCCAATTTCCCTTCGGGTTACAAATCGTTCTCCTGAAAACTGCAGTAGCCGTTCTTTGCCATCTGGCATACTATAGGTATTTTCAAGCATGAAACAGTCTTGAATATATTTACCCACTGTCAGGTTGCCAGTGCAGAGTCAAAAATGGAAGGACTGAGTGTACACTAGATTTACAGTTCTTCTCACATAGGGTCAGAGTATTTTGCTACTTGTATGTGAACATAATGCCCTATACACAAAGTAAAATCTACATTGTTATATGCAGACAACACACCAAAAACATATCTGGTCTTTAAGCATAGCTAAACCGCTCAGACAGAAAATGGCATAATAATAAATTGGGGTCTGACAACTGTCGATATACCAGTTAAGGAGCCGCTAAAACAATTTTTTTATGGTATGCAGAATCTCCTAGGAAGAAAAAGCGAATGAAGCAGTTTTGCTTTGCCATCTACCATTGCATAATAACTCTCCTATGACAGGAGTCTAATGCGGATAAATTGCTTTTGCTCAGAGCAGAAATATTTCTGAACAAAAAGAAAAACAATACTTGAAGGGACAATATAGGAAAAAGATACAACATAGATACATGCAAGATGATTTTACTTGGGATCTGTTTGCAGAATTTACAAAAAAAAGATCTACGGAAAATAGTTTGGCACTGGTCAGTGTGTTAACTCTTCCAACCAAGATAATTGTCAAGTGCTGCTGCACAGAGGTAGATAGCTTATGGGGGATAAAAGCAATAGAAGGATTCGAGTGTGACAATAACAAGGAATTCTACTGGATTTTGCAGGTGTCCTGTCATAGCCGAATGTTGACTTGGATTGATGCTATGCATGGACTTGTGGACTTAAGGACAATGGCTTGACAAGTTTTCTGAGGACAATTAACGACAAACATTGTTAAAGGTACCTTCACACAACGATTTCATTAACGATATCGTTGCTTTTTGTGACGTAGCAACGATATTGTTAACGAAATCGTTATGCGTGACAGCGACCAACGATCAGGCCCCTGCTGGGAGATCGTTGGTCGCTGGGAATGATCAGGACCTTTTTTTGGTCGCTGATCACCCACTGTCATCGCTGAATCGGCGTGTGTGACGCCGATCCAGTGATGTGTTCACTGGTAACCAGGGTAAATATCGGGTTACTAAGCACAGGGCCATGCTTAGTAACCCGATATTTACCCTGGTTACCATTGTAAAAGTAAAAAAAAAAAACAGTACATACATTCCGATGTCTGTCACGTCCCCCGGCTTCCCTGCACTGTGTCAGCGCCAGCCGTAAAGCAGAGCACAGCGGTGACGTCACCAGTCTGCTTTACGGCCGGCGCTTACACAGTGCAGGGAAGCTGACGTGACAGACATCGGAATGTGAGTATGTACTGTTTTGTTTTTTTTAACTTTTACAATGGTAACCAACCAGGGTAAATATCGGGTTACTAAGCGCGGCCCTGCACTTAGTAACCCGATGTTTACCCTGGTTACCCGGGGACTTCGGCATCGTTGAAGACAGTTTTGACGATGCCGAAGTTATTCCCCGGATCGTTGGTCGCTGGAGAGAGCAGTCTGTGTGACAGCTCCCCAGCGACCACACAACAACTTACCAACGATCACGGCCAGGTCGTATCGATGGTCGTGATCGTTGGTAAATCATTTAGTGTAACGGTACCTTTAAAAGGGCACATGAATATAAACAGAAATTATAAATGTTTACTTACTCTTTAAAGGTATTTTACATTAAGTGGGTACTGTTTCCAACAAATTCACACTTGATTATCAGATGGAGATGCACCATATTTTATTGTACTAAAAAATGCACCTAAATTTAAGCAAAAAATCTAGTAATTAAAATCTGCAAGCTGTTCTGAGGCGGTGTAGGGGTTAATGTAACACTTGCATAATAAACATTACTAATGCATAATGACTGTCTAGAGATACTGCAGCGCAACAGCTGAATCAGGATGTTCTAAGCTGATGCAGCTGAGCGTATCCTTAAATCACAAATTTTCTACATTTTGTGACATAAAGCAGACTACCGTATATACTCGAGTATAAGCCGACCCGAGTATAAGCCGACCCCCCTAATTTTGCCACAAAAAACTGGGAAAACTTATTGACTCGAGTATAAGCCTAGGGTGGAAATGCAGCATTTACCGGTGAATTTCAAAAATAAAAATAGATCATTATTTCCCCATAGCTGTGCCATATAGTGCTCTGCACCGTTCATATTTCCCCATAGGTGTGAACCATATAGTGCTCTGCACCGTTCATTGTGCCCCCTAGCTGTGCCATATACGGTGCTCTGCACCGTTCATTGTGCCCCATAGATGTGCCATATACGGTGCTCTGCACCGTTCACTGTGCCCCATAGATGTGCCATATACGGTGCTCTGCACCGTTCACTGTGCCCCATAGCTGTGCCATATACGGTGCTCTGCACCGTTCACTGTGCCCCATACATAGCTGTGCTGTGCCATATACGGTGCTCTGCACCGTTCACTGTGCCCCATAGCTGTGCTGTGCCATATACGGTGCTCTGCACCGTTCACTGTGCCCCATAGCTGTGCCATATACGGTGCTCTGCACCGTTCACTGTGCCCCATAGCTGTGCTGTGCCATATACGGTGCTCTGCACCGTTCATTGTGCCCCCTAGCTGTGCCATATACGGTGCTCTGCACCGTTCACTGTGCCCCATAGCTGTGCCATATACGGTGCTCTGCACCGTTCACTGTGCCCCATAGCTGTGCCATATACGGTGCTCTGCACCGTTCACTGTGCCCCATAGCTGTGCCATATACGGTGCTCTGCACCGTTCATTGTGCCCCCTAGCTGTGCCATATACGGTGCTCTGCACCGTTCACTGTGCCCCATAGCTGTGCCATATACGGTGCTCTGCACCGTTCACTGTACCCCATAGCTGTGCTGTGCCATATACGGTGCTCTGCACCGTTCACTGTGCCCCATAGATGTTCCACATAAATTTGTGCCGCCGCTGCCGCAATAAAGAAAAAAAAACACATACTCACCTCCCTTGATTGCAGCTCCCGGCGTCTCGTTCCGGCGCCTCCATCTTCCCGGCGTCTCTGCTCTGACTGATCAGGCAGAGGGCGCCGCGCACACTATATGCGTCATCGCGCCCTCTGCCTGAACAGTCAGAGCAGAGACGCCGGGAAGATGGAGGCGCCGGCCGGGAAGATGGATCGGCGCCCGGCGGCTGGAACGTGGACAGGTGAATATAACATACTCACCTAGTCCTGGCGATCCTCGCGCTGTCCCCTCCTGTCTTCGGTGCCGCAGCTTCTTTCTCTATCAGCGGTCACCGGCACCGCTGATTAGAGAAATGAATAAGCGGCTCCACCCCTATGGGAGGTGGAGCCGCTTATTCATTTCTGTAATGAGCGGTCCCACGTGACCGCTGAAGAGAGGAAGAAACTGCAGCGCCGAAGCCCGTGGGACGGCAGGGACAGCGCGAGGATCGCTGGGACTAGGTAAGTATGCCTCAGCGCCCTCACCCCCTCACCCGCCGACCCCACCGCTACCGTGACTCGAGTATAAGCCGAGGGGGGCACTTTCAGCCCAAAAATTTGGGCTGAAAATCTCGGCTTATACTCGAGTATATACGGTAGTCTAATGGAGCTGGGAGTGGTTGGCACACACTTACGGTATGTTGCTGTTTTTCTGGAGTAAGGCCATGTGCACACATTCAGTATTTGGTAAGGTTTTTTTTTTACCTCAGTATTTGTAAGCCAAAACCAGAATTGGAACAGTCAGAAGAAAAGTATCATAGAAACATGTCGCTTCTGTATTTATCACCCACTCCTGGTTTTGGCTTACAAATATGGAAATAAAAACTCACAAAATACTGAACGTGTGAACATAGCCTAATAGAATTCAATTGTACGGAAAAAAAAACGAATTAATCTTCTCTTCCCTGAAGTAGATGCTTTAGAATTTATGACAGTGTCCAGTAGCAACCACATCATGACACACAGCACCTATGTACAGTGGCTTACGAAAGTATTCACCCCTGTTGACGTTTAACCTATTTTGTTACATTACAACCTGTGTTTAAATATTGTAGTTTGCAATCTGATTTGTGTGTGTTGCATCAGCACTAAATAAGTTGGTGAAGTCAAGTGAGAAAAATATAGGCATAAATTAAATTAAATTAATGAGATCAAATAAATAAAAATTGGCATGTGTATATGTATTCACCTCTTTTGCTATGAAGCCCCTAAAAAATTCTGTTGAAAGTAATTCCCTTGATAAGTCACATGCTTAGTGAAAGTATGTCCACCTGTGTACAATCTTATTATACACACACACACCTGTTCTGAAAGGCCACAGAGGCTGCAACACCATTAAGCAAGAGGTAGCTAAAACCAAACAACACTATGAAGACCAAGGAGATCTCCAAACAAGTCAGGGACAAAGTTGTTGAGAAGTACAAGTCAGGGTTAGGTCATAAAAAAAATTACAATCTCTGATGATCCCCAGGAACACCATCATATCCATTATCATCAAATGGAAAGAACATTGGTACCACAACAAACCTGTCAAGAGATGGCCGCCCACCAAAACTCTCAGCCCAGTCAAGGAGGGTATTAATCACAGAGGCAGCACAGAGACAAAAGGTAACCCTAAAGGAGCTGCAGAGTTTCCAAGCTGAGACTGGAATATCTGTCCATATGACTACAATAAGCCATACACTCTATACAGTTGGCCTTTATGAAAGTGTGGGCAGAAAAAAGCATTTACTTACATATAAAAATTGTAAGGCTCGTTTCGAGTTTGCCAAAACACATGTGGAAGACTGTCCAAATGTATGGAGAAAAATGCTATGGTCAGATCAGGCCGAAAAGGAACTTTTTGGCCACCAGGGTAAATGCTGGCGCCAAACCAACACAGCTTATCACCTCAAGAACACCATGCCCACAGTGATTCATGGTGGTGGCAGCATCATGCTGTGAGGATGTTTGTCAACAGCGGGGACAGGGAAAATAGTCTGAATCAAAGGAAAGATGGATGGTGCTAAATACAGGGATATTCTTGAGCAAAACCTGTTAAGTCTGTAAGTGATAAAACACGGGGACATAGATTCACCTTCCAAAAAGTCAATTACCCAAAAAATACTGCTAAAGCAACAGTCAAGTGGTTTAAGGGGAACCGTGTAAATGTTTTGGAGTGGCTTAGTCAAGGCCAAGACCTTAATCCAATTATTCACACAAAATCTGTGGTAAGACTTGAAGATTGCTGTTCACCAGAGGAAACCATTTAACTTGAAGGAGCTGGAGAAGTTTTGCCTTGAGTAATGGGCAAAAATCCCAATGGCAAGATGTGGAAATCTCAAAGACTTATCCAAAGCGATTTGCAGGTTAAGTGCCGCAAAAGTGGGCTCTACAAAGTACTGACTTTAGGGGGGTGAATAGTTTTGCACACTGAAGTTTTCAGTTATTATCCTATTTGTTGTTTCCAGTTTATCCTATTTGTTGTTTGCGTCACACAAAAAAAGAAAACCAAAGTTCACAGTTGTAGTGATGTTCTTTACATGAATTGATGCAAACCCTAAAAAAAAACAGCTAAATTCTCAGTTGTGAGGTAGCAAAACATGAAAAATGTGAGGGGGTGGGGGGGTGAATATTTTCACACGCCACCGTATACGGATTAAGATACTTACAAGATACTTACGGGGGTTGTATGCATTAAACAATTCCTTTATTTTAGAAGTCCCCACAGATCTGATGTAGTCTTTTAGATGTAAACTAATTTGACTAAAAATGTTTTAATCATTTAAATTGGTATTCTCAAGTTATTACATTGCTTTAGTTAGTTAGACAGCATGTAAATAAGCAAGTTTGCAACTTGCTATTTCTATCTGCTGTCATTCATTCTCCAGCAATGAGATCTTTCATCTTACACATCAGTTTTCCATGGAGCCACTTGTGCCTGCTCAGACCCTGGCCAAGCACACACAGTAATCACATCCTAGGACAGGAGTTAACTCCTAACATACCAGTCAGCTCTTTCCAGCCAATTAAGTTCTATACAGCAGTTAGCTGCGCTCCTGCCTCTAGCAACCTCTTAGCTCAGGGCTCTTAACAGTCCTGTAGAATCGCAATCCTTCCTCTCTCTTTCCAAGCACCCAGCATCAGCAGTTTTCACAGCATTATGTGCTTGTTCAAATGCTCTGATATCAAGCAAGCAATGACAGACCAGTAATGTGCAGTTGTAGAATCAAGCTGCTCATCAGAACTGTCATTTAGAAGCACCCACTCCTCAAGCAACCAGGAACTCAGGAGATAATGCAATGCTCTCAGCTGCTCAAGAGACAAGGCTTGATCACTTCATGTTTTAGAAGATGTGCTCACAGTGTAGGTTCAAATGTAATACTGGAGATACTAGAAGTGCAAAGGTATGAAGAGGCTGCAGACACTGCTGTCAAGCATGTCTTTATAATAATAGTTATCTTTATTTATATAGCACCAACATATTCCGCAATACTTAACAATTCAGAGGTTCATATACAACAGTCATAAGTAACATAGTTAAAGGGAACCCGTCACCCCGTTTTTTCAAGATGAGCTACAAATACCGTTAAATAGGGGCAGAGCTGTGCTTTACATTAGTGTATTTTGTGAGCCTTTATTCCCCACCTATGCTGCCGAAATACCTTTGTAAAGTCGCCGTTTTGGGCTGTCACTCACGCTGGTCAGCTCATATGGGCGTGGTCAGGGGCGGACTGGGCCGGGTGGCAGGAATGCATCTGCCCCCCGGGCCGGTGCCTGAGCAGGTACACAGGGCCGCTGGAGGAGCAGCAGCTATTTTAATACATAGCGCGCCGCATCCCTCCAGCCGGCCCTATGTGCGCGCGTTGCCTGCTCAGACAAGTGCCGCGGCGGCCCGCACTAGTGTGCGAGCACGGCCGCGGTCCTTGTTCCTGCGTGTGCTCGTCTGCCGGCTGCTGCGCTGCCCATGTCAGAGCGGGCAAGCAGGAGACCAGGCGCGCGCGCGGCCTGCACTAGTGTGCGAGCACGGCCGCGGTCCTCATTCCTGCGCGTGCTCGTCTGCTGCCCATCAGTCAGAGTGGGCAAGCAGGAGACCATGCGCGCGCGCGCACATGGTGATATTTCAAAAAGCCGCGCGCGCATAGACGGTGTCTGACGCTGGCCGGCCTGCACCAGCGTCAGAGAAGACTGCTCACCAATGCCTGGGCCCTGGGATGATCCTCTCCTCCTCTTCACTGCCAACGCTGGCCAGGACGCGACACCCGACCCACCTCAGCTCTTCATCCTCCCGACCTCCCCCCATCTCAGGGACCTGGGTGAGTCCCAAGATGATTTTTTTTAATGTATATACAGCAGTATTGCCTATATAATGTGTATAGACTGCTATATATACATTATATAGGTGGTACTGCTGTATATAATCACTATACCACTATAATGCATGTATAGCAGTCTATATCTTATATGGGTGACACTGCTACTTATGCGTATATACCTTATATAGGTGACACTGCAATGTGTGTGTATGTGTATGTGTATATATATATATATATATATATATATATATATACACACACACACACGTATACATACACACACACACCGCAGTGTCACCTATATAAGGTATATACGCATAAGTAGCAGTGTCACCCATATAAGATATAGACTGCTATACATGCATTATAGTGGTATAGTGATTATATACAGCAGTATCACCTATATAATGCATATATAGCAGTCTATACACATTATATAGGCAATACTGCTACTGATGTGTATATAGGTGATACTTCTGTGTATATATGTCGTTATGTAGGTGATACTGGTGTGTGTGTGTGTGTATGTATACACACACACACACGTACATATATACACAGCAGTAACACCTATATATAACGTATATACACATCAGTAGCAGTATTGCCTATATAATGAATATAGACTGCTGTATATATGATATATAGGTGATACTATCATTATATACAGCAGTAGCAGTATCGCCTATATAACGTGTATGCAACATTTGCAGTATCACCTATATAATGTACAGACTAATGTATATACGTTATATAGGTGACACTGCTGTGTATAGTCGCACTATCTATTTGTATCTAATCTATATATATAATTGCCTACGGGTTACTTCCGTCTTTCTGTCCTCAACTTCCGTAACGGAAATCCAGCGTTGCTGATTGGTCTCGCCAGCTGCCTGTCATGGCTGCCGCGACCAATCAGCGACGGGCACAGTCCGATTAGTCCCTCCCCTACTCCCCTGCAGTCACAGTGCCCGCCGCCCACTCCATACTTCCCGCAGTCAGTGCCCAGCGCCCGCTCCATACTCCCCGCAGTCAGTGTGCCCGGCGCCCGCTCCATACTCCCCGCAGTCAGTGTGCCCGGCGCCCGCTCCATACTCCCCGCAGTCAGTGTGCCCGGCGCCCGCTCCATACTCCCCGCAGTCAGTGTGCCCGGCGCCCGCTCCATACTCCCCGCAGTCAGTGTGCCCGGCGCCCGCTCCATACTCTCCGCAGTCAGTGTGCCCGGCGCCCGCTCCATACTCCCCGCAGTCAGTGTGCCCGGCGCCCGCTCCATACTCTCCGCAGTCAGTGTGCCCGGCGCCCGCTCCATACTCTCCGCAGTCAGTGTGCCTGGCGCTCCGCTCCATACTCCCCGCAGTCAGTGTCCCCTGCGCCTGCTCCATACTCCCCGCTCCATACTCCCCGCAGTCAGTGTCCCCAAGCGCCCGCTCCATACTCCCCGCTCCTTACTCCCCGCAGTCAGTGCCTGCTCCATAATCCCCTCCAGTCAGCGCTCACACAGGGTTAATGCCAGCGGTAACAGACCGCGTTATGGCACGGGTAACGCATTCCGTTACCGCTGCTATTAACCCTGTGTGACCAAGTTTTTACTATTGATTCTGCCTATGCAGCATCAATAGTAAAAAGATGTAATGTTAAAAATATTAATAAAAAAAACCAAAAACCTGCTATACTCACCTTCCGTCATTGGACGATGCGCTCCAGCCGGCCGCCATCTTCCGTTCCCAGAGATGCATTGCGAACTTACCCAGAAGACTTGGCGGTCTCACTGGCGGTTTCCTGGGAATGGAAGATGGCGGCCGCATCACACAGCTTCGCTGGATCCCAGGGGTGAGTATATAACTATTTTTAATTTTAATTTTTTTTTTTTAACAAGGATATGGTGCCCACACTGCTAAATACTGCGTGGGCAGTGTTACATACCTACGTGACTGGCCAATATACTACGTGGCTCTGTGCTGAATATTACGTGGCTGGGCAATATACTACGTGACTGGGCAATATACTACGTTGCTGGGCAATATACTACGTGACTGGGCAATATACTACGTGGCTGGGCAATATACTACGTGACTGGGCAATATACTACGTGGCTGGGCAATATACTACGTGGCTGGGCAATATACTACGTGACTGGGCAATATACTACGTGACTGGGCAATATACTACGTGACTGGGCAATATACTACGTGACTGGGCAATATACTACGTGGCTGGGCAATATACTACGTGGCTGGGCAATATACTACGTGGCTGTGCAATATACTACGTGACTGGGCAATATACTACGTGGCTGGGCAATATACTACGTGGCTGGGCAATAAACTACGTGGCTGGGCAATAAACTAAGTGGCTGGGCAATATGCTACGTGGACATGCATATTCTAGAATACCCGATGCGTTTGAATCGGCCCACCATCTAGTGTATGTGTATGTGTATGTATGTATGTATGTATGTATGTATGTATATATATATATATATATAATCAGTTTCATCTATACAATGTGTGTACAGCAGTCACAGTATCACATACAATATATAGGTGATACTACAACTACACACATCAGTCGCAGTATCGACTATTGTATATACAGTAGTTTCAATGTGATATATGTTCAGCAGTCGCAGTGTCTCCTATGTGATGTATGCATCATAATATAGTATAATGCTGTCTTAATTACCGAATATTGTAGAGAGGTTTATAGTGTAGAGATGTTTATATAGTATGGCGCTATGCATATAGTGTGGAATTCACACTATATACACTGCTGCCACATCTCTACACTATATAATATATGCACCGCTCTATATTCCTTAACACGGTATATAATATGCCGCTGTGTATATAATATATTGTAGTATACCATTTATACTTGTGTATAAGCCGAGTTTTTCAGCATATTTTTTTTTTGTGCTGAAAACACCCCCCTCGACTTATACACAAATCATTGTCCCAGAAAGACGGAGAAGGAGCAGCAGGTGACAGAGGCAGGAGCCGGCGGCTGTGGCTAAAGCCTGTGCCGCTGCTAAAGAGAAATGAATATTCACTGCACTGGCAGTAAATATTCATTTCTCTTGTAGCATTGACAGCCACAGCCGCCGGCTTCCAGCACACATCCTACTTACCATCCCTGCGCACCCTCGCTGCATCTCGTTTCGGCGCTAGCAGCTCTTCAGGATGACCGATCACGAGTCTTCCGCTCATTAAGGTAATGAATATTCACCCCTCTCCACTCCCATAGGTGTGATAAATATTCATTACCTTAATGAGCGGGGGACATGTGATCGCCCGGCCGGAGCTGCTGGCACCGGAACGAGATGCTGCGAGGCCATGCAAAGAAGGTAAGTAGGATGTGGTTTTTTATTATTTTTTAGGAACCATGCATACATGAACAGGGATAAGGAGCCATGCATACAAGGATGGGGATAAGGATCCATGCAGACAAGGATGGGGATAAGGAGCCATGCACACACAGACGGGGATAAGGAGCCATGCATACAAGGATGGGGATAAGGAGTCATACAGACAAGGATGGGGATAAGGAGCCATACAGACAAGGATGGGGATAAGGAGCCATGCAGACAAGGATGGGGATAAGGAGCCATACAGACAAGGATGGGGATAAGGAGCCATGCAGACAAGGATGGGGATAAGGAGCCATACAGACAAGGATGGGGATAAGGAGCCATGCAGACAAGGATGGGGATAAGGAGCCATACAGACAAGGATGGGGATAAGGAGCCATGCAGACAAGGATGGGGATAAGGAGCCATGCAGACAAGGATGGGGATAAGGAGCCATGCAGACAAGGATGGGGATAAGGAGCCATGCATACAAGGATGGGGATAAGGAGCCATACAGACAAGGATGGGGATAAGGAGCCATACAGACAAGGATGGTGATAAGGAGCCATGCAGACAAGGATGGGGATAAGGAGCCATGCAGACAAGGATGGGGATGAGGAGCCATGCAGACAAGGATGGGGATGAGGAGCCATGCAGACAAGGATGGGGATGAGGAGCCATGCAGACAAGAATGGGGATGAGGAGCCATGCAGACAAGGATGAGGAGCCATGCAGACAAGGATGGGGATGAGGAGCCAAGCAGACAAGGATGGGGATGAGGAGCCATGCAGACAAGGATGGGGATGAGGAGCCATTCATACAGGGACAGGGGAGCCATGCATACAAGGACGGGATGTGGGGACAATGCATACCCAGCTTATACTCGACTCAATACATTTTCACAGTTTTTTGTGGCAAAATTAGGTGTCTCGGCATATACTTGGGTCGACTTATACTCAAGTATATACGGTATGTTGTGGAGCTGTGTATACTTCTAATGTCCTGCATAAATGGTGTAATTCTCAGTATCTATTCTGATGTATATGTGTATCTGTCTATCTATCACTCCGATTAATTGTTAGAAAAGTAGTGGACTCTTTATTGGCCCATGTGGCAACGTTTTGGATCCATAACTGAACATTTCTCTGATATGGAAGTGAAATGTTGCCACATTGACTAATAAAGAGTATTAAAAAAAATCGGTTCCATTTTCTTCCACAAAAGTGGTACAATCATCTTCTCACTTGCTGTCCGTGTGCAGTTGTGGTTTTTTTTTTCTCAGCAGATGTTGCAGTCTGATACACGGTGAGTCAGACCATTGAGGAGATGGAGAAATTAATTTCTCCGTCTCCTCCACACCTGTGCTGCGAGAGCATTGGAGCACGGACACTCTGATCACGCTCACAGCAGAGCAAGAGCCGAGTATCATTGGCATATCACATCCGATGCCATATTCTAGTGTTATTCCACCCTAATGAGCACCTGTATTAAGCCCACGTTCACACGGTCAGTATTTGTTCAGTGTTTTCATCAGTATTTGTAAGCCAAAACCGGGAGTGGAACAATCCAGAGGAAAAGTATAATAGAGACATCTGCACCAATTCTGTATTTATCACCCACTCCTGGTTTTGGCTACAAATACTGAGGTCAAATACTGACCATATACTGACCGTGTGAATGTGGCCTTATTCTGTATCTATACACTGCACAGTACCACTCCTCATTATACAGTGGGGCTGTGTGTGTGTCACTATACAGTGGGGCTGTGTGTGTCATGAATTATACAGTGGGTGTGTGTGTGTCATGATACAGTGGGACTGTGTGTGTCAATATATATATATAAATAATATCTCTATCTATCGCATTCTTGCAGTCACCAGACCACCTGTTGCCGGCACCAGAGAATCCTCATAGCGCACAGTGCGCACGATATGAGGATTCACACATAGTGACTGTAGACATGTAGCTTAAGATCTGACAACCCCTTTAAGGATGGGCCGCTACTCATGGGCCACTGCTTGTGCTTGCCCCCCAGGCTAAAATTTGCCAGCCAGCCCCTGGGCGTGGTGACAGCGCTGTTTCTCCCCCAGATCTCCGTTGGCGGCGTAGTGGTGTGCGCATGTACAACTGGCAAATCCACTGTGCAGCTTGAAGGAAAATAGCGCGATCTGCGCTATTCAGCCGTTTATAGGTGGGTGCGGCCATCTTTGTAAGGCCGCGCGTGCGCAGATGGTTCTTCTCGGCTTCCCGGGGCTTCAGGAAAATGGCCGTGGGATGCCGCGCGTGCGCACATGGAGATCTCGGCGGCCATATTCCTGAAGCCGAGTGCGCATTTCGGCTGCAGAAAAATGGCCGCCGCGATCGCCATCTGCGCACGCGCGGCATTCCGCGGCCATTTTCTTGAAGCCCCGGGAAGCCGAGAAGAACCATCTGCGAACGCGCGGCCTCACAAAGATGGCTGTGCCCACCGATAACCAACTGAATAGCGCAGATCGCGCTATTTTTCTTCAAGCTGCGCAGTGGATTCGCCAGTTGGACATGCGCACACCACTACGCCACCAACGGAGATCTGGGGGAGAAACAGCGCTGTCACCACGCCCATATGAGCTGACCAGCGTGAGTGACAGCCCAAAACGGCGACTTTACAAAGGTATTTCGGCAGCATAGGTGGGGAATAAAGGCTCACAAAATACACTAATATAAAGCACAGCTCTGCCCCTATTTAACGGTATTTTTAGCTCATCTTGAAAAAACGGGGTGACAGGTTCCCTTTAAAGATAATACAATAATTAAAGAAAAAAATAATGACGACCCTGCTAGTAACAGCTCACAATCTACGAGGTGGGAGTAGCACAAAGTACAGGTGCTTATTTACAATGATGGTCCAGTCATCTTGAGGGAATGGGGGATAGATAATATTTGTAGTGCTTTGGGGTGGGGTGGAATTTGATCGAGAATTATGTTCAGAGAAATCATCAATGGGCTATACATAAGAGCACTTCAATTAGGGAATGTGATAGGCCACCCTAAACAGATGTGCTTTTAGGGAGCCCCTAAAACTGTGTAAGTTGTGGTTAGTCCTAATTTCTTATGGTAGAGCATTCCAGAGGATTAGTGCATCTCGGGAGAAGTCTTGGAGCCAGGAGTGGTAGGTACGTATTAGGCTACTTTCACATATCACGGATCCGGCGCTTCCGGCTGTTTGCTAGAATGGAAGCCTATGGGAGCTGGAAGGTGCCGGATACGGAAAATGATGGATTCCGGCGCCGGATTCTGTTTTTTTAAACTGAGCATGCTCCATTTTTTTTCATCCAATTATCTGCATATGCTAGTCAGATCCGTCGAAAAAACGGATCCGTCGCACCAGTTTTTCACAATCTGCACGGATCCGTTTTTTCCAACATTCGCCGGATTGTGCCTGATGGCAAAGACCTGATGTGTGAAAGTAGCCTTAGCTTGGATGTTAGTGAAAGTCGCTTGCAGAGCACATAGAATGGGGGTAGGCCGATAAACAGAAATGAGGGAGAAGATGTAGGGGGGTGTCTAATTGTGCAGAGCTTTGTGGGTGAGAACAAGCAGTTTAAATTAAATTACGGATCTAATACTGGAGGTACCAGGGGTGTTGAGGCAAAATGAGGCTTTTCAACACAGCTGTCCACCTTGACATTCTGAATGACAGTAAACGACAGGGTCATACGTTATCTGAAGGTCACAGCAGCCCAGCTTCCTACTGTACTTGCTCACAGGCTCCTGCCAGTGTAACAAGGCAGCAACCATTTTAATTCTGTACCGATTTTCTCCCTAGACAAATAGTGATTTGCTAATTAAAAGGATTTTTGAATTTATTTTCTTCTGTTCCTGATAATTCCCTTTAATGGATGAGCCGAGACCTGCACAGCTTGACACGTTCTGCGATAATATAATTTTTTAAAATTTTTTTAGGAGGACTGAGGGTTTCCACTCAGCTTCTACTCCAACAAATGTGTGCACATTCCCTATCTACGGTATATGTGGCAGCACGGTGGCTCAGTGGTTAGCACTGTAGTTTTGCAGAATTGGGTAGTCCCGGCTTCAAATCCCACCAAAGGCAACATCCGCCAGGAGTTTGAAAGTTCCTCCCATGTTTGCCTGGGTTTCCTCCAGGTACTCCATTTTCCTCTCACACTCCAAAAGACTGAGATGCTCATGTCTGTGGAATTAATGGTGTTATATAAATGAGTATAAAATAAATATGTGCACACACTGCCTTTTATCCGGCAACAGAGCCGCCAAGCGTTTCTACATGCAGCCACTTCAGGAAGACACCGGCGGTCTTTTTCCAGAAGCGGTTTTAGAATAATTTGCTGCGGTGTCTTTTCTCTGTACTTTCTACTATAAGAATGAACATGCTCCCTCTTTTAACCTCATCACCCTGAAAGTTAAAAGAGGTAATAAAAGACTAAATTTGTGCACAGTTATGTTGTTTTTATATTACTGTGCATTATGTTCATTTTTTTGTGGCAGTTTTGTAGCTCTTTTTCAGGCAGGCTCAAGGAAGAAACCGGCTAAGAAATTAATTAGAGCACACTAATCACACACCGCCGGCCATGGCGCGGTGAACGTCCGTATGCATTGGAACCTGCTCTTGCTCATATTTTACCATTCCAGAGGCAAAGAAAGAACCATTTTTCCATCTAAGATCGTGTCGCATTCCACGATTCCATATCAGATCCATTATTTTATTATAAAAACAACTCCATTAGATGGCAGCTTCTTTCACGCAAATGCACTTTAATGTGTTCAAAAGGTCATTTTGAAATTCGTTTAGCATCTGATCATTTAGCCTTAAAAAGCTTTTTATTAGCACTCTCATTTCTGTATATATTTATTATATCTATTTCTGAGCACACAGCCAGCTGATTCTTTTTGTGAGCGTGGCTCTATTAAATTCAAGTGGGAGCACTAGAATTTTATATACAGCTCAACAAAAGCGGAAAATATCAAAACAATAATTTTACATATTTTATACCATTAAAAGTGGTAAAAAACTCTTTATACTTTACATTTTGTCAATTGTTGAAAAACAAAGTTTGGGGGTGGCATTCCTTTAAATCAATGGACAAATTAAATTAAATGGACAAAATCTGGTTGAAAATTGGAAAAAGTGTTTATGAAAACGGATTTGTTTCCCTCGTATGCAAAAAAATAAAAAATAAACCTTGTCATGTGAATGAGCTTTTGGCTCTAAATTTTACCTTAATGATTACCACTTTTATACATTGCAAAAGAAAGCTCTCTAGGAAGACTGTGGCAAGTAGAAAGGTTCCTTTGTGAAGGATCCATACTGAACAAAGCAAATTAACGCAGCAGAAGTCAGGAGCTGAGAGTAATTGCTATTTGCTTTCCAAGGCTTTCTCATTATTATTCGGATTCTTGTCTCCTTGGAAACGGCTTCATCCAGCTGCCGAGCTCTTCCCTAAATGATTGACACAGAGCCATTATGAATCTTTGCAGAAGGTGTATTTGCTGGTGCAGTGACTCCTTCCAATGCCGGAAGACTTGCAGTTTCTCCCTGTGTATCTCGTAAACGTATCCTATGTATGATATGGCAAAGAGAATCCAACAGGAGACATATAAAAAAAAATAATAAAAAGTGTTCCTACTTGAATGAAAGCACATACCACAACCACATACAATTATATATATACACATTGCTAATTAAGTAGACATTGGCTCGATTCATTAGCCACACCGGTTGTCTGGAATAAATACACTTACAGAGGTTGTCCACTACTTTATCATTGATGACCAATCCTTATGACAGGCCATCAATATCTGATCGGTCAGGGTCCAACACCCGGCACCCCTGCCAATTAGCTGTTCTTGGTGGCAGTAACCGCAAAAGCTTAATTGCGGAGGTGCTGCATCTTCTAGTGGCCGCGGATAGGTACTGCTCATCCACCCCCTATTCAAATCAGTTGGGGGCCGATATAAAGTACCCTGCAGCGGCCACTATCAGAACCAAGAGCAGCTCCGCTATGCAGAATCATCGAGTGTTAGATCTTAAAGGCACCTCCAGGGTCATCGTGTCTAACCCCCTGCTCAATGCAGGATTCACTAACCCCTCTCAGACAGATGTCTGTTCAGCCTTTGTTTGAAGACTTCCATTGAAGAAGAACCCACCACTAGGGTTGAGCGAACGTGCTTGGTGATACTCGAGTATCACGGTGCTGGGATCTGCTCCTTACTCAGCGAGCAATGGGCGGTGCTTGATGTAAAACTCAAATTCCCTGCCCGCATCTTTGGCCACTGTTACGTAACCAACCACAAATAAGCATGCGGGAATTGCCTGTGAGACACCAATGCCGTATCCAACTTGGTTGTGGCATTATAGTGATTGCCTGGCCGTCTGACATCATCAGGGATTATAAAAGGACAGGTGCCTCCTGTCTCGGCACACTGATGCCACTGCACAGCTCTTTGACACTTCATATTGGATGGAGGGAGTGCTTGCAAGGCCTGTGGGCACAGTATAATGAATCAGAGGCCTGTAGTCTTGATACTGGTGATGAAAAAAGTAAATTGAATATATTTTGATCCATCAAGTATTATGCACTTTGAGATCTTTTTTGTGTTTTATAACACACCCAAAAATCATTGAAACATTTTCCTGAGGTACATTTGTAAGCCATACACTATTCTGTAGTATGGAGTACAATTGTGTTATCTCTAAAACTGACAACAAAATTTAAAATTTTGTAGGCTTCTATTTCTCAACCATACAGTAATACAGTTATGTGAAAAAGTTTGGGCACCCCTATTAATCTTAAGCTTAATGTTTTATAAAAATTGTTTTTTTTTGCAACAGCTATTTCAGTTTCATATATCTAATAACTGTTGGACACAGTAATGTTTCTGCCTTGAAATTAGGTTTATTGTACTAACAGAAAATGTGCAATCTGCATTCCAACAAAATTTGACAGGTGCATAAGTATGGGCACCCTTATCATTTTCTTGTTTTAAATACTCCTACCTACTTTTTACTGACTTACTAAAGCACTTTTTTTGTTTTTCTAACCTCATTGAGCTTTGAACTTCATAGCCAGGGGTATGTAAGTGAAGTGGCCACTTCAGTAACCATAAGAAAAAAAAGAGTTACAATTCCCAACTGCAAATCAAATAAATGATAACAAATATCAAAAGGATAAACTGATTTAGAAAAAAGTACAAAACTTTATTACCACATAATATATAAATATAGAAACACACAATAAAATCCAAAATGACTGGACAGGTAATCTAAGCAATGATGCATATAGGCAGTGACAGGCTATCCAAAGTACAGGGGTACTCTAACCGTAACATCATCTGATAACAGTGTCTAACAATACATATATAAGTAACCCCAACTGTAAGAGTACATAAATGGGTGAGAGGAATATATAACCACCAGCCTGCTCTCAGGACAATCTAAGTAAATAGGTATAGTAACCGCACATTATGTCCCCATTATCCATACAGATCAAAAGTAAGTCAGGAGCAGATGCTGGATAAGGAATTTCTCACCCATAGGACAGCACTGAACACCGCACACACCCCAACACGTGTTTCGCTTCCGCTTCTTCAGGGAGCAGTGTGTAGTAAGTGCCCGACCACAGATTTATATATGCCGCTCAAAACCCCCCCAAAAAATGTCCCTCACATGCTCCCGTGTTCTTATACGTAGTCCCCTCGAGGTAAGACCGGTATATATCAGGCCGCAGGGAAAAGTGGCATAGTAGACCACGAAGTCGCTGCTGCAAGATATATATTCCCTAATCTTAAAAGTCTTCCTACCATCTGATGACTGAAAATCCACCGCCCGCACAATATTGCGACAGGCTTTACAAGAGCCGCATGGGAAACATCCCTGACGTGGTTTCCCCATATAGAATGGAAGGGAGGGAGTTGCCACATAATGGCTCCTAACTAGCAAGTTCCTCAAGTTATTACTCCTCCTTGCTGTCAGAATGGGTCTCTCAGGGAGTAAATCACCAATGACCGCTTCAGTTTTAAGGATTGAAAAATGCTTATTCAGAATACTATGAACCATACTCCATCTGTTGTTATACATAGAGATAAACCTAATCTGGTTCGAACCATCCTTATCTCCCCTGGAGCCCGACAGAAGCTGGCCACGAGCGGATGCCCTAGCCCTCCTATAGCCTTTCTTAATACTATGTATGTAATTGCATGTAATTTGATACCGCCATTATGATTATGCGTGGTCGTGTGGGGATCACTGTCGCTACTGCGCTGTGTCCTGGTCTGTTGCCCTTATTTAAGATGGCGCCGGAGCCCTTCCAGCCGTGCTATACGCATGTGCGCGGCTGTCTCCTCCTCCCTGCATTGTGTCCGGTGTCTATACGCGGCAATGCTTGCCATCTCCATGGAGATGGTTTTCCCCATGGTGCATTGCCTCGTGACGCCGCACGGGATGCTGGGGATTGGGGTGGCCCCGCCCACATGCGCTCTGCAGCTGCGGCCGGATGTGCTCATGGGGATTCTAGGTAATTGGCTCCTTTTTTTTTTTTTTTTTGTTTTGTTTTGAGCGGCATATATAAATCTGTGGTCGGGCACTTACTACACACTGCTCCCTGAAGAAGCGGAAGCGAAACACGTGTTGGGGTGTGTGCGGTGTTCAGTGCTGTCCTATGGGTGAGAAATTCCTTATCCAGCATCTGCTCCTGACTTACTTTTGATCGGTATGGATAATGGGGACATAATGTGCGGTTACTATACCTATTTACTTAGATTGTCCTGAGAGCAGGCTGGTGGTTATATATTCCTCTCACCCATTTATGTACTCTTACAGTTGGGGTTACTTATATATGTATTGTTAGACACTGTTATCAGATGATGCTACGGTTAGAGTACCCCTGTACTTTGGATAGCCTGTCACTGCCTATATGCATCATTGCTTAGATTACCTGTCCAGTCATTTTGGATTTTATTGTGTGTTTCTATATTTGTGTATTATGTGGTAATAAAGTTTTGTACTTATTTCTAAATCAGTCTATCCTTTTGATATTTGTTATCATTTATTTGATTTGCAGTTGGGAATTGTAACTCTTTTTTTTCTTATGGTTACTGCATTGCTTTTTAGAGTTTTCCCCTAATATGGTCCTTACATATTATCAGTTCTGGTATATGTATATTAAAGTGGCCACTTGCAAGTTGTTCTCCTGTTTGAATCTCCTCTGAAGAGTGGCATCATGGGCTCCTCAAAACAACTGTCTAATGATCTGAAAACAAAGATTATTCAACATAGTTGTTCAGGGGAAGGATACAAAAAGCTGTCTCAGAGATTTAACCTGTCAATTTGCACTGTGAGGAACATAGTAAGGAAATGGAAGAACACAGGTACAGTGCCTGTTAAAGCCAGAAGTGGCAGGCCAAGAAAAACATCAGAAAGGCAGAGAAGAAGAATGGTGAGATCAGTCAAGGACAATCCTCAAGCCACCTCCAGAGAGCTGCAGCATCAACTTGCTACAGATGGTGTCACTGTACATCGGTCAACTATACAACGCACTTTGCACAAGGAGAAGCTGTATGGGAGAGTGATGCGAAAGAAGCCGTTTCTGCAAGCACGCCAAAAACAGAGTCGGCTGAGGTATGCAAAAGCACATTTGGAGAAGCCAATTTCTTTTTGGAAGAAGGTCCTGTGGACTGATGAAACCAAGATTGAGTTGTTTGGTCATACAAAAAGGCGTTATGCATGGTGGCCAAAAAACACAGCATTCCAAGAAAAACACTTGCTACCCACAGTAAAATTTGGTAGAGGTTCCATCATGCTTTGGGGCTGTGTGGCCAATGCCGGCACCGGGAATCTTGTTAAAGTTGAGGGACGCATGGATTCCTCTTAGTATTAGCAGATTCTTGGCAATAATGTTCATGAATCAGTGACAAAGTTGAAGTTACGCAGGGGATGGATCTTTCAGCAAGACAATGATCCAAAACACTGCTCCAAATCTACTCAGGCATTCATGCAGAGGAACAATTACACTGTTCTGGAATGGCCATCTCAGTCCCCAGACCTGAATATCATTGAACATCTGTGGGATCATTTGAAGAGGGCTGTCCATGCTCAGCGACCATCAAACTTAACTGAACTGGAATTGTTTTGTAAAGAGGATTGGTCAAAAATACCTTCATCCAGGATCCAGGAACTCATTAAAAGCTACAGGAAGCGACTAGAGGCTGTTATTTTTGCAAAATGAGGATCTACTAAATATTAATGTCACTTTTCTGGTGGGGTGCCCATACTTATGCACCTGTCAAATTTTGTTTGAATGCAGACTGCGCATTTTCTGTTAGTACAATAAACCTCATTTCAAGGCAGAAACATTACTGTGTCCAACAGTTATTAGATATATGAAACTGAAATAGCTGTTGCAAAAAAAACAATTTTTATAAAACATTAAGCTTAAGATTAATAGGGGTGCCCAAACTTTTTCATATAACTGTATGTGGTCTCTGAACATTTCTGTGATCTCTAAAACTGAAATAAAGTGTTGAAACATTTTTCTGGATTGAATTTTGATGGTCATCCATACACTTTTGCGTTTTTCTGTTACATTACGATGGAGTTAACTCCCAACAAAACGCTTTGATTGCTGCAGGTGACCAATTTTTTTCTATTATTAAAAATAAACTTGGTTTAAAGAGACTTAGCAATTACAAAATGCGTAACCAGCCTGAAGTCTGGATCACTTAATCCTCACCCTGATCCTCCTTCCTCCCATCACGTTGGGTCCCAGGAGACTAGTGATTCCACACTAGGACACTCCAATGAGCTCTTTATAACATAATTTCTTGATTGTGGCCTCTCAACCTGCATGCTACAAGAGGGACAGAAGGATATGCTGTTTAGTGATGCACAAAACTTAGAGCAGCCACAAAAATATGCTGGTGGGAAACGGCAAATTCAGGATAAGGAGAAAGATGATTATGTGACACAGATGCAGCTAAATCTTGTTGTTGTTGTTGTTATGTCACAGTCGGGAGGACCAGGGTGAGGTGGTGGAAGACGAGGCAGAGGATGACAAAGTCACTGACCCAACCTGAGAAGGTGATATGCAGAGCGAAACCTGTTATGTTTGCTAATGACAGGTGTTATGAAGGCAATCCAGAAACACAGTGTGCTTAGCGATCAGAGCGCACACAGTGATCTGACAAATACCCCAAAATACAAGAACGAGCTCTGAGACGTGGAAACTCTGTAGACTGCACACCTGATCCTATCCTAAACACAACTAAAAGCGGCTGTGGATTGCGCCTAACAACTACCTAGGCAACTCGGCACAGCCTAAGAAACTAGCTAGCCTGAAGATAGAAAAATAGGCCTGACTTGCCCCAGAGAAATTCCCCAAAGGAAAAGGCAGCCCCCCACATATAATGACTGTGAGTAAGATGAAAAGACAAAACGTAGGGATGAAATAGATTCAGCAAAGTGGGGCCCGATATTCTAGGACAGAGCGAGGACAGTAAAGCGAACTTTGCAGTCTACAAAAAACCCTAAAGCAAAACCACGCAAAGGGGGCAAAAAAACCCCACCGTGCCGAACTAACGGCACGGCGGTACACCCTTTGCGTCTCAGAGCTTCCAGCAAAACAAAAGACAAGCTGGACAGAAAAAAAGCAACAAAAAAGCAAAAAGCACTTAGCTATACAGAGCAGCAGGTCACAGGAACAATCAGGAGAAGCTCAGATCCAACACTGAAACATTGACAAGGAGCAAGGATAGCAGCATCAGGCGGAGTTAAGTAATGAAGCAGTTAACGAGCTCACCAGAACACCTGAGGGAGGAAGCTCAAAAGCTGCAGTACCACTTGTGACCACAGGAGTGAATTCAGCCACAGAATTCACAACAGTACCCCCCCCTTGAGGAGGGGTCACCGAACCCTCACCAGAGCCCCCAGGCCGACCAGGATGAGCCGCATGAAAGGCACGAACAAGATCGGAAGCATGAACATCAGAGGCAAAAACCCAGGAATTATCTTCCTGAGCATAACCCTTCCATTTAACCAGATACTGGAGTTTCCGTCTAGAAACACGAGAATCCAAAATCTTCTCCACAATATACTCCAATTCCCCCTCCACCAAAACTGGGGCAGGAGGCTCAACAGATGGAACCATAGGTGCCACGTATCTCCGCAACAACGACCTATGGAATACATTATGTATGGAAAAGGAGTCTGGGAGGGTCAAACGAAAAGACACAGGATTGAGAACCTCAGAAATCCTATACGGACCAATAAAACGAGGTTTAAATTTAGGAGAGGAAACCTTCATAGGAATATGACGAGAAGATAACCAAACCAGATTCCCAACACGAAGTCGGGGACCCACACGGCGTCTGCGATTAGCGAAAAGTTGAGCTTTCTCCTGGGACAAGATCAAATTGTCCACTACCTGAGTCCAGATCTGCTGCAACCTATCCACCACAGAATCCACACCAGGACAGTCCGAAGACTCAACCTGTCCTGAAGAGAAACGAGGATGGAACCCAGAATTGCAAAAAAATGGAGAAACCAAGGTAGCCGAGCTGGCCCGATTATTAAGGGCGAACTCAGCCAACGGCAAAAAGGACACCCAATCATCCTGGTCTGCAGAAACAAAACATCTCAGATATGTTTCCAAGGTCTGATTGGTTCGTTCGGTCTGGCCATTAGTCTGAGGATGGAAAGCCGAGGAAAAGGTAGGTCAATGCCCATCCTACCACAAAAGGCTCGCCAAAACCTTGAAACAAACTGGGAACCTCTGTCAGAAACAATATTCTCAGGAATGCCATGCAACCGAACCACATGCTGAAAGAACAAAGGTACCAAATCAGAGGAGGAAGGCAATTTAGCCAAGGGCACCAGATGGACCATTTTAGAAAAGCGATCACAGACCACCCAAATGACTGACATCTTTTGAGAAACGGGAAGGTCAGAAATGAAATCCATCGAAATATGTGTCCAAGGCCTCTTTGGGACCGGCAAGGGCAAAAGCAACCCACTGGCACGAGAACAGCAGGGCTTAGCCCTAGCACAAATCCCACAGGACTGCACAAAAGTACGTACATCCCGTGACAGAGATGGCCACCAGAAGGATCTAGCCACTAACTCTCTGGTACCAAAGATTCCAGGATGACCAGCCAACACCGAACAATGAAGTTCAGAGATAAGTTTATTAGTCCACCTATCAGGGACGAACAGTTTCTCTGCTGGACAACGATCAGGTTTATTCGCCTGAAATTTTTGCAGCACCCGCCGCAAATCAGGGGAGATGGCAGACACAATGACTCCTTCCTTGAGGATACCCGCTGGCTCAGATAAACCCGGAGAGTCGGGCACAAAACTCCTAGACAGAGCATCCGCCTTCACATTTTTAGAGCCCGGAAGGTACGAAATCACAAAGTCGAAGCGGGCAAAAAATAACGACCAACAGGCCTGTCTAGGATTCAAGCGCTTGGCAGACTCGAGATAAGCCAAGTTCTTATGATCAGTCAATACCACCACGCGATGCTTAGCTCCTTCAAGCCAATGACGCCACTCCTCGAATGCCCACTTCATGGCCAGCAACTCTCGATTGCCCACATCATAATTACGCTCAGCGGGCGAAAACTTCCTGGAAAAGAAAGCACATGGTTTCATCACTGAGCAATCAGAACCTCTCTGTGACAAAACCGCCCCTGCTCCAATCTCAGAAGCATCAACCTCGACCTGGAACGGAAGAGAAACATCTGGCTGACACAACACAGGGGCAGAACAAAAACGACGCTTCAACTCCTGAAAAGCTTCCACAGCAGCAGAAGACCAATTAACCAAATCAGCACCCTTCTTGGTCAAATCGGTCAATGGTTTGGCAATGCTGGAAAAATTACAGATGAAGCGACGATAAAAATTAGCAAAGCCCAGGAACTTTTGCAGACTTTTCAGAGATGTCGGCTGAATCCAATCCTGGATGGCTTGGACCTTAACTGGATCCATCTCGATAGTAGAAGGGGTAAAGACGAACCCCAAAAATGAAACTTTCTGCACACCGAAGAGACACTTTGATCCCTTCACAAACAAAGAGTTAGCACGCAGGACCTGAAAAACCGTGCTGACCTGCTTCACATGAGACTCCCAATCATCCGAGAAGATCAAAATGTCATCCAAGTACACAATCAGGAATTTATCCAGATACTTACGGAAGATGTCATGCATAAAAGACTGAAACACAGATGGAGCATTGGCAAGTCCGAATGGCATCACTAGATACTCAAAATGACCCTCGGGCGTATTGAATGCAGTTTTCCATTCATCTCCTTGCCTGATTCTCACCAGATTATACGCACCACGAAGATCTATCTTAGTGAACCAACTAGCCCCCTTAATCCGAGCAAACAAGTCAGATAACAATGGCAAGGGATACTGAAATTTAACAGTGATCTTATTAAGAAGGCGGTAATCAATACACGGTCTCAGCGAACCATCCTTCTTGGCTATAAAGAAGAACCCTGCTCCCAGTGGTGATGACGATGGGCGAATATGTCCCTTCTCCAGGGATTCCTTCACATAACTGCGCATAGCGGCGTGTTCGGGCACGGATAAATTAAATAATCGACCTTTAGGGAATTTACTACCAGGAATCAACTTGATAGCACAATTACAATCCCTATGCGGAGGTAGAGCATCGGACTTGGGCTCTTCAAATACATCCTGATAATCAGACAAGAACTCTGGGACCTCAGAAGGGGTGGATGACGAAATCGACAAAAATGGAACATCACCATGTACCCCCTGACAACCCCAGCTGGATACCGACATGGAATTCCAATCCAATACTGGATTATGGGTTTGTAGCCATGGCAACCCCAACACGACCACATCATGCAGATTATGCAACACCAGAAAGCGAATAACTTCCTGATGTGCAGGAGCCATGCACATGGTCAGCTGGGCCCAGTATTGAGGTTTATTCTTGGCCAAAGGTGTAGCATCAATTCCTCTCAATGGAATAGGACACCGCAAAGGCTCCAAGAAAAACCCACAACGTTTAGCATAATCCAAATCCATCAGATTCAGGGCAGCGCCCGAATCCACAAACGCCATGACAGAAAACGACGACAAAGAGCATATCAAGGTAATGGACAGAAGGAATTTGGACTGTACAGTACCAATGACGGCAGACCTAGCGGACCGCTTAGTGCGCTTAGGACAATCAGAAATAGCATGAGTGGAATCACCACAGTAGAAACACAGACCATTCAGACGTCTGTATTCCTGCCGTTCAACTCTAGTCATAGTCCTATCGCACTGCATAGGCTCAGGTTTAACCTCAGGCAGTACCGCCAAATGGTGCACAGATTAACGCTCGCGCAAGCGTCGACCGATCTGAATGGCCAAAGACAAAGACTCATTCAAACCAGCAGGCATAGGAAATCCCACCATGACATCCTTAAGAGCCTCAGAGAGACCCTTTCTGAACAAAGCTGCCAGCGCAGATTCATTCCACTGAGTGAGTACTGACCATTTCCTAAATTTCTGACAATATACTTCTATATCATCCTGACCCTGGCACAAAGCCAGCAAATTTTTCTCAGCCTGATCCACTGAATTAGGCTCATCGTACAGCAATCCGAGCGCCAGGAAAAACGCATCGACACTACTCAATGCAGGGTCTCCTGGCGCAAGAGAAAATGCCCAGTCTTGAGGGTCGCCGCGCAAAAAAAAAAAAATGATGTCAGAACTTTTTCTTTCCCTCTATTGAGAATCATTAGTTAGGCTCCTTGTACTGTTATGTTTGCTAATGACAGGTGTTATGAAGGCAATCCAGAAACACAGTGTGCTTAGCGATCAGAGCGCACACAGTGATCTGACAAATACCCAAAAATACAAGAACGAGCTCTGAGACGTGGAAACTCTGTAGACTGCACACCTGATCCTATCCTAAACACAACTAAAAGCGGCTGTGGATTGCGCCTAACAACTACCTAGGCAACTCGGCACCAGTGGCGTAGGAAGGGGAGTGCGGGGGGGGCGGTCCGCCCCGGGCGGCACAATGCGGGGGGCGGCCGGCGCTGCAGGAGAAGAAAAAAAAAAAAAGACGCCCCTTTAAATCTTCGGGCGGCGCCATCCGCCGCCACGACCAGGGCCAGCTCCCCCCACCACCGGACCCCGCTCTATACTCACCTCTCCTGGTTCCTGCGGCGCCGGCAGCTGCAGCGTCCTCTGACTCTGCGACGTCTCAGAGCAGAGGGCGCGATGACGTCACTACTGTGCGCGCCGCTCTGCCTCTCTGTCCTGAGCGTCGCAGAGCCGGAGAGACGCTGACTGGCTGCACCGGACCTGCGCTAGGAACGGGAGAGGTGAGGATTTTACTTTTTTTTTTTTTTCTTTATGTCTGACTGTCTGGGGCTGGGGCAATGCTGGACACACTGGGGCAATACTGGAGACCATGGGGCAGAATGCTGGACACACTGGGGCAGTACAGGAGACTATGGGGCAGATTGCTGGACACACTGGGGCAATACAGGAGACCATGGGGCAGATTGCTGGACACACTGGGGCAATACATGAGACCATGGGGCAGATTGCTGGACACACTGGGGCAATACATGAGACCATGGGGCAGATTGCTGGACACACTGGGGCAATACAGGAGACTATGGGGCAGATTGCTGGACACACTGGGGCAATACTGGAGACCATGGGGCAGATTGCTGGACACACTGGGGCAATACAGGAGACCATGTGGCAGAATGCTGGACACACTGGGGCAATACAGGAGACCATGGGGCAGATTGCTGGACACACTGGGGCAATACAGGAGACCATGGGGCAGATTGCTGGACACACTGGGGCAATACTGGAGACCATGGGGCAGAATGCTGGACACACTGGGGCAATACAGGAGACCATGTGGCAGAATGCTGGACACACTGGGGCAATACAGGAGACCATGGCGCAGATTGCTGGACACACTGGGGCAATACTGGAGACCATGGGGCAGAATGCTGGACACACTGGGGCAATACAGGAGACCATGTGGCAGAATGCTGGACACACTGGGGCAATACAGGAGACCATGGGGCAGATTGCTGAACACACTGGGGCAATACTGGAGACCATGGGGCAGAATGCTGGACACACTGGGGAAATACTGGAGACCATGGGGCAGAATGCTGGACACACTGGGGCAATACAGGAGACTATGGGGCAGATTGCTGGACACACTGAATACTGGAGACCATGGGGCAGATTTCAGGACACATTGAGGCAATGCTGGAGACCCTGGGCAGACTTCTGGACATACTGGGGCAATACTGGAGACCATGGGGCAGATTGCTGGACACACCGGGGCAATACTGGAGACCATGGGGCAGAATGCTGGACACACTGGGGCAATACAGGAGACCATGGGGCAGATTGCTGGATACACCGGGGCAATACTGGAGACCATGGGGCAGAATGCTGGACACACTGGGGGTAATATGCTGGACACACTGGGGCAGATTGCTGGACAACATGGGGGTAATATGCTGGACACACTGGGGCAGATTGCTGGACAACATGGGGGTAATATGCTGGACACACTGGGGGCAGGACTTGAGGCATGGGCAGAATGTAGATACGGGGCATGATTGGAGACACGGGGCAGGATTGGATCATGGGGCAGGACGGATACGATGGAGGCTGCTGGGGCAGGATGTGGAGATCATATGGGGTAGAATGGATACTCATGAGGGCAGGATGCGAGAACATATGGCTGGAGCCAGGAATGAGAAACGGGGCCAGGGTGGGGAATATTATTACCATAGGGGCTAATTAAGGGATATTATTACTGCAGTGATGTATTTATTTTATTTTTTGAGTATACTGTTTTAAATGGGGGGGCGGTCCTGTTACTGTGCAGAGTGACACTATATCACCTTTTTTTCTTCATGTGATGTAATGTAGAAGTTGTGAAAAATTAAGTAATGTGTTCTGCAAGCGGAGCTCGAGATAACTGTGTTATTTCCTGCAGAAACGAGTCCTGGCTGGAAGGAATGATGGCGGTCTGTGCTGGATGAAAGATGAAGGACTTCACCTAGAGACGTCACTGGTGAGTCAGTGTTACCTATACACTGACACTATACACTGTATACTATATAGAGGTCCTGTGTATAATGTCACCAGTGATCTCTGTATTACCTCTACACAGACACTGCATACTAAGTACAGATCTCCTGTGAATACTGGCACTTATGGTGATAGTATTGTGGTTTTTTTTTTTATTACTGATCAGTATTGTAGTATTCAGTCACTATGTGGTGGTAATATGTGGTCTGGAAATGGTGTTGTGGTATTTGTCCCTTGTATGTAGTATTATTCGGTCACTATGTGGCCTGGTCATGGTGTGGTGGTATTAAGTCACAGGTGTGGCATGTGGGGGTGACACCATTAGGCCCAGTTTAAGTTCTACAAAACAGGAAAACCGTTTTTGGTAACCTTTGTGTGTATTGAGCCGGGGGGGGGGGGGCGCCAAACTCGGGAACAGCCCCGGGCGGCAAAAGCTCTAGCTACGCCTCTGCTCGGCACAGCCTAAGAAACTAGCTAGCCTGAAGATAGAAAAATAGGCCTGACTTGCCCCAGAGAAATTCCCCAAAGGAAAAGGCAGCCCCCCACATATAATGACTGTGAGTAAGATGAAAAGACAAAACGTAGGGATGAAATAGATTCAGCAAAGTGGGGCCCGATATTCTAGGACAGAGCGAGGACAGTAAAGCGAACTTTGCAGTCTACAAAAAACCCTAAAGCAAAACCACGCAAAGGGGGCAAAAAAAACCCACCGTGCTGAACTAACGGCACGGCGGTACACCCTTTGCGTCTCAGAGCTTCCAGCAAAACAAAAGACAAGCTGGACAGAAAAAAAGCAACAAAAAAGCAAAAAGCACTTAGCTATACAGAGCAGCAGGTCACAGGAACAATCAGGAGAAGCTCAGATCCAACACTGAAACATTGACAAGGAGCAAGGATAGCAGCATCAGGCGGAGTTAAGTAATGAAGCAGTTAACGAGCTCACCAGAACACCTGAGGGAGGAAGCTCAGAAGCTGCAGTACCACTTGTGACCACAGGAGTGAATTCAGCCACAGAATTCACAACAGAAACCATCAGCGCTGAGGGGGAAGAGTTCGGTTGCACAAACAGGCAGGAAAAGTCAGTGAGGTGACCAGAGGGACAAGGTGGCAAACTGTTCTGCAGAGCATCGACACTCATACATTTCTCCATGAAAGAGATAGGTGTGCCCCAGCTTTGCAGTTTTTTAAAAGAGTTGTGAGACTAACAAAATGGTAATTTGCAACCTTTGCCATGCCAAGATCAGCAGGGGCATGAGTTGTAAGAACCACCACCAGCATAGTGAGGCACATGTCATCTAAGGTCCCGACTCAGTGGCCCGAATGCCTGGGTCCACAATTGGTGCCATCGGGTGACATCATCGCCTCTTCTCCTGTGCTAGGTGCTTCCCAATCCACTGTCCAAAACACTGGCGCAGATGCCTCCTTCCTTGAACCTATCCTTCACACTCTGATTTACCATCATCAGGCACTACTAAATCCTTGTCCCAGTACAGCTGTCCCTACCCCAGGACATGCACCGAAGGAGAAAGTTCCCAGGCACCCACCCACAGGCTCAAATGCTAAACGGGCACATTTCCAAGCTGCTTGCTGGGGAAATGTTGCCATTTGGGTTGGTAGACAAGGAGGATTTCTGGCGACTCATGGCTGAAGACGTCCCTTGGTACTCAGACGCCACTTTTTCTACCGGTGTCGCATCCTCACCTTGTACCAGCACGTGTCCAGGAACATCACCCGTACCCTTGTCAACACACTTACTGGCATTACCCACTTAATGACAAGCGCTTGTGGACAGGATGGTACATTTCCCTGACTGCACATTGGGTGAACATTGTGGAGGCTGGGGATGATTCACATCCTGGCCCTGCGCATGTGCTCCCGACACCTTGGATTGCTGGTCCTATTTCTGTTAGGGTTTCTTCCACCACCTTCAGCAGCTCCTGCACCGCCTCCTGCTCTTCCTCATCCTTCATCTCCGATGTGCTATCTCAGAGCACATCATCCACCTCATCCGGAAGCTCTGCTGAACTGTCTTAGCAAGCAACAGGATCTGCTGAAGCTAATTTGTCCAGGGGACAAACCACTTACTGTAGCAGTTACTTAAAGTAATAACAGGCTAGACAGATCTGTGGTTTTTGTGGCTGAACCTCCAACCAGGCATGGTAGCATGTGATATTGGCTGTAATCTGATGGCGGCTGTAAAGCTTGGAAATCTCACACACGCACCATGCTTGGCACATATGCTCAACTTGGTAGTTCAGCAGTTTCTGAAAACATACCCAGATTTGCCAACTTCTGGTCAAGGAATGCTGCATCAGCACCCATTTCCGCAAATCGGTGACAGCTGCCACAGCTCTAGCAGTGCTGCAGCAGCGAATGCAAGTGCCAGCTCACCGACTGATATTTGACATCACCATGTGCTGGAACTCCACACTACACATGCTGGCAAGGCTTTGTAAGCAGAACATGCCAGTGGTGGAGTACCAGCTTTAACACGTCCGTCAGCCTCCTGGTCAGCCTCCGCTGATATTTGTGCGGTTCTCCAAGACTCCACGAAGACTCCCGCGTCTGTGCCTACTTAAGCAGTTGCTGCTCACAATTAAACATGAAGCTTTGGAAGCAGAGCAGCTGGAGATGGAGGAAGACATAACACAGAAAGATTGTAGCCAGCCCAGCCTCATCTCATCTTCTCAGCGCAGACTGAGTATCAATGAGGAGGTGGACACCAAGGAGGAGGAAGAGGAGCTGGCGGCTAGCGCAACAGAGGATAGTAGATGGGCTGAAGATGGGAATGAGGACTAAGAGAGGGAGGAGCAGGAGAGTCGTCATCATGGTGGTGAAAGAGAAGTGTTCGCAGTAGGGACCATGGCACATATGGCCAACTTTATGTACCGCTGCCTTTCCCGTACCCCTCATGTTATAATTATCTTAGCCAAAAAAGAGAGTACTGGTTGTGCACCAGGCTAGACCCTCACTACAAGAACTTTGCATCTCGAGGCACAGAGGTCTTCTAAAATGGTGCTACACCTGAAGGCCACTGTGGAAAATTTGACATGTTCATATGTATTCACCGCTTTTACTATGAAGTCCCTAAAAATTTCAGGTGCAAGCAAATACCTTCATAAACCATATGCATAGTGAAAGGAAGTCCACCTGTGTGCAATCTAAGTGTCGTACGGTCTGTCAGTATATACACACCGTTTCTGAAAGGCCAAAGAGGCTGCAACACCATTAAGCAAGAGGCACCACTAACCAAACAATACCATGAAGACCAAGGAGATCTCCAAAGAAGTCGGTGATAAAGTTGTTGAGAAGTGCAAGTCAGGGATGGGATATAAAAATATATTTCAATCTCTGAGGATCAACAGGAGCATCATCAAATCCATTATCATCAAAACGGAAAAAACAAGATACTACAACAAACCTGTCAAGAGATGGCTGCCCACCAAAACTCTCAGCCCAGTCAAGGAGAACATTAAAGGGAATCTGTCACCCCCAAAATCGAGGGTGAGGTAAGCCCACCGGCATCAGGGCTTGGCTACAGCATTCTGTAATGCTGTAGTTAAGCCCCCGATGTATCCTAAAAGATGAGAAAAAGAGATTATATTATACTCACCCAGGGGCGTTCCCGCTGCTGGTCCGGTCCGGCGCCTCCTATCTTCATCAGATGACATCCTCTTCTTGTCTTAAGGCTGCGGCTCCGGCGCAGGCGTGCTTTGTCTGCCCTGTAGAGGGCAGAGCAAAGTACTGCAGTGCACAGGCGCCAGGCCTCTCTGACCTTTTCCGGCACCTGTGCACTGCAGTACTTTGCTCTGCCCTCAACAAGGCAGACAAAGTATGCCAGCGCCGGAGCCGCAGCCTGAAGACAAGAAGAGGATGTCATCTGATGAAGATAGGAGGCGCCGGACCGGACCAGTAGCGGGAATGCCCCTTGGTAAGTATAATATAACCTCTTTTTCTCATCTTCTAGGATACATCGGAGGCTTATCTACAGCATTACAGAATGCTGTAGATAAGCCCCTGATGCCGGTGGGCTTACCTCACCCTCGATTTTGGGGGTGACAGATTCCCTTTAATCAGAGAGGCAGCACAGAGACCACAGGTAACCCTGAAGGAGCTGCACAGTTCCTAAGAAGAGACTGAAGTATCTATCCATATGACTATAATAAGTATACACTCCATAGAGGTGGCATTTATGGAAGAGTGGACATAAAAAAGCCTTTATTTACTCAAAAACTGTAAGGCTCATTTTGAGTTTGCCAAAAGACATGTGGGAAATTCCCCAAAATGTATGGAGGAAGGTGTTGTGGCCAGATGAAACCAAAATTTAACTTTTTAGCCACAAAGATAAACACTGGCACCAAATCAACACAGCTCATTACCCCAAGAACTCCATCTCCATAGTGAAACATGGCGGTAGCAACATCATGATGTGGAGGTGATTTTCGGCAGCAGGGACATGGAAAATGGTCCGAGTCGATGCTAAGATGGATGGTGTAAAATACAGGGATATTTTTGAACAAAACCTGTTTAAGGGTGGTTTCACACTTGCGTTTTTGTCTGCAGCGTTTTTTTTCCCTATCTTTAACATTGAAAACGCATGCGTTTTTTTGTGTACGCGTTTGGTCGCGTTTTTTGACGCATGCGTTTTTTTACTGCATGCGTTCATTTTCTGAAATGCTACTTGTAGTATTTTTAGAAGCGTTTTTTGGACCAAAAAAAAACGCATGCGTTTTCATGCGTTTTTTTGGGGTCAAAAAATACATTGGAGTCAATGGGGACGCATGCGTTTTTTGGTGCATGCGTTTTTTGCGGTAAAAAACGCATGCGTTTTTTTATTAAAAAAACAGAAAACACACTGATATGCCACCCCCCAACATAAAGGTGATAAAGGGAACCTAACCCTACCCCTAACCCTAAGGGATCCTAACCCTACCCCTAATCCCTTTATGGTTAGGGGTAGGGTTAGGATCCCTTAGGGTTAGGATCCCTTAGGGTTAGGGGTAGGGTTAGGGGTAGGGTTAGGATCCCTTAGGGTTAGGGTTAGGGGTAGGGTTAGGATCCCTTAGGGCTAGGGTTAGGGGTAGGGTTAGGGTTAGGATCCCTTAGGGTTAGGGGTAGGGTTAGGGGTAGGATCCCTTTAGGGTTTGGGTTAGGGTTATGATCCCTACCCCTAACCCTAACTGTTTCTGTTTATAGTGGGTTTTTTACTTTTTTTTGATGATTGGCAGCTGTCACACATTTCTCAGCATGCATTTAAAAAACGCAAACGCATGTAAAAACGCATGTAAACGCGTCAAAACGCCGCGTTTTTTTCACCACATGCAAAAACGCATGCGTCAAAAAAACGCAGCGTTTACACGCGTTTTTTCACCATGCGTTTTTTCGCGTTTTTTACCGCAAAAACGCACCCCAAAAAACGCCAATGTGAAACCAGCCTTAGTCTGTCAGTGATTAGACACCTTCCAAAACGACAATTACCCAAAGCATACGGTTAAACAGCAATCAAGTTGTTTAAAGAGAAACATGTAAATGTTCTGGAGAAGCCAAGACAAAGCTCAGACCTTAATCCAATTGAGAATCTGTGGTCAGACTTGAAGATTGCTGTTCACCAGAGGAAACCATCTAAAAGTACCGTCACACTGAACGATATCGCTAGCGATCCGTGACGTTGCAGCGTCCTGGCTAGCGATATCGTTGAGTTTGACAGGCAGCAGCGATCAGGATCCTGCTGTGCCATCGTTGGTTGGAGCAGAAAGTCCAGAACTTTATTTTGTCGCTGGACTCACGCAGACATCGCTGAATCGGCGTGTGTGACGCCGATTCAGCGATGTCTTCACTGGTAACCAGGGTAAACATTGGGTTACTAAGCGCAGGGCCGCGCTTAGTAACCCGATGTTTACCCTGGTTACCAGCGTAAACGTAAAAAAAACCAAAACACTACATACTTACATTCCAGTGTCTGTCCCCCGGCGCTGTGCTTCTCTGCACTGTGTAAGCGCCGGCTGGCCGTAAAGCAGAGCACTGGCATTTGAAATCACACATGCCCACGCTGTCCCCGTTCCCAATAACCAGATGGGATATATTACTAATATTTCCCTGGAAGGAGGAAAGTAAGATTTACTACAAGACCAATATACTAATGATACCCGTGACCTGCTGGGGTAAGTGATGGAGTCAGCAACTTTGTGCTCCTTCACAATTCTTAGCAGTATGAGGTCTTGAGAACACTGATTCTGTTAACAATGTAGCAGACAAGGCAGCCCACAACCAGACCGGCCCTTCTGGCATTTGCCAGAATTGCCAAATGGCCAGTCCGGCCCTGGCTGGTAACCAGGGTAAACATCGGGTTACTAAGCGCGGCCCTGCGCTTAGTAACCCAATGTTTACCCTGGTTACCAGGGGACTTCGCATAGTTGGTTGCTGGAGAGCTGTCTGTGTGACAGCTCTCCAGCGACCACACAGCGACGCTGCAGCGATCGGGATCGTTGTCTAGATCGCTGCAGCGTCGCTAAATGTGACGGTACCTTTACTTTAAGGAGTTGTTGAAGTTCTGCCTTGAGGAATGGGCAAAAATCACATTGGAAAGATGTGGAAAGCTCAGAGATTTATCCAGAGACTTGCAGCTTAAGTGCCACAAAAGTAGGCTCTACAAAGTACTGACTATAGGGGGTGAATAGTTATGCACACTGAAATTTCCAGTAATTTTTTCTCATTTGTGGTTTGCTTCATAATAAAAAGAAAACCAAGTGTTCACAGTTGTATGCATGTTCTTTACATGAATTGATGCAAACCCTCAAAAAAGCAGTGAAATTCCAGATTGTGAGGTAGCAAAACACAAAAAATGCCAAGAGGGTTAACACTTTCACAAGCCACTGTATACTGAACAAATAGAGGAAAGGAAAGGCTCTACTACAATATGCACACGACACCACCCAATAACCGTATAACAAAATACAATTTTATTGGCACATACTGTATTTAAAACACAATTAAAATTACTATGCTGCTTACAATCAACCTGGATACATAATGTAAACCCCTACAGATCTCTGTTACACAGCCCGTTAAATAAGCACAATAATATGCACACCATATAAAGTCAAATCACCCTGCCTAATGGCTCATGGGGTATCTAAACATGTGTGGACACCAATATACAGAACCATGCAAGGGTTAAAAGCGCCGTGATATAATACAAACCAGCGCTTGAAGAAAACAGGCTGGAGGATGCAGGAAGATTAGTGAGCCATAGCCTCACGCGTATCGCCTCCCGAATGAGGCTTTGTCAGGGGAAGTACGAAGAAAGCCAATTCTTAAGTATATATATAGGCAATCAATGTTTAATAGCCTACCAGTGTGGAGCTGCGAACCGCCATAGTTGTATTATATGGATAGTGTTTAGGCCTGAAAGTAGGTCTTTCTTTCTGGCTGCACGCACCCTATTATGGGGATTGGGGATCCGTAATTATTTTACTGATTATATGTTGTGAATTTTTGTTTCTATAGCCTACCGTTGGTATTGTGTCCGTCATGGACTGGGACGCTCGGGAGGCTGATTGGCGTGCTGAATCCACCAATATTTTTTCCTCCGTGGAGACTAATGTACCGGGCTCTGAATTCTCTACTTTATCATCTGAGCTTACTGCTGCCCATAGATTGGGGATCAGATTGTGGTGGAACATTCGTAGCTTAGAGGAGTATATTAAGGCTAATATTGTGCCTCGGGGCTTGAGGGTTCCAATTTATCCGGCATGGGAGCCCACTGTGGCCTTTCGCTCCACATGGGAGCAGGGCCTGCTACGTTGTTCAAATATTATCATGAACATGCTCCTCGAGCACGATAGGGAACTATTAGTAAGTACAAAAAATCGTATCAAGGACTTGGAGTCCAAATTGCTTAATTTTGATGACAAAATGCAGGTCCAGCCCTTTAAGATGAGACTTTAGGATACTCTTGATAAATACGACCATGACATTAGGGACAAAAAAAGTTTTTTAGGGATCGGAAGGACTTTGATTCCCAACAGGCGTTCCAGTGGAAGCAACAGGGCAATCGTAGACAAGGTTCCCAAATCTCTAAGCCCCCTGGGGCAGCACAAGGGCCATCTAGGGGAGAGCAAACATCGGGAAGTGATTTTTTTATCATCGGCCGAAAGCGAACCCGACGCAGGGTCAGAAGGGGCCACAAGCGCCGTTCAACCACCTCGGCGATTTACCAGGTTCGGGGGCCGCAGGACGCCGAACATGAAAAGACACAAATATTTCCACAAATAGGACCATCGTTGGAATCCGTAATCCCGCCACCTGACCTACAAGGACCATCAGGTAAATTGCAGGTTATTAACCTTTCTGACCAACATCTTACTCCGGTGGAACTCTCAGTACTACAAAGGGGTTTGACATTCTCTCCCGTACAAACCATTGACAAATTTACAGTAGTTAAAGACTTGGATTTGTTTTGTAGGTGCTTTGCAAGTTTTGCATAGCAGGCCACAGGTTATGGATGGACTGGATCAGACGGACCAACGGGTACTTCAAGATTTATTACAACAGCTACAAGAAGACTCTATGGACAGTGGTAAGACTCGCTTTCCTCATAAAAACAAGTCGATTATGACTCCACTCTTCTCATTGGTACCGGCCATCAGAGTATTTTTCGAGCTTGTTAAGAAGGATATTCTTCTACTGCGTCCATTTTCGCACATACCTGATAATCTTAAGAAAGAGGAAAAGCGGGCTATCACCAATCTGAAGTCTAAAGGTACCTTCACACTGAGCAACTTTACAACGAGAACGACAACGATCCGTGATGTTGCAGCATCCTGGATAGCGATCTTGTTGTGTTTGACACGCAGCAGCGATCAGGATCCCGCTGTGACATCGCTGGTCGTAGCTAGAAGTCCGGAACTTAATTTGGTCGTCAGGTTGGCGTGATTCGTCATGTTTGACAGCAAAAGCAACGATGCCTGCAATGTTTTAACATAGAGCTAACAACCGGCGAGAACGATAAGTACGTCACTTGATCGCTCCTGCACTGTTCTGGTGTTGCCGTGTTTGGCGTCTCCTAGCGACCTAAACAGCGACGCTGCAGCGATCGGCTTGTTGTCTACATCGCTGCAGCGTCGCTTAGTGTAATGGTACCTTAACCCTGCCTTCTTAATTAAGGAGGCTGATAAGGGGGGCAACGTGGTCTTGTGGCCACATACCCTCTATTTGGAGGAGGCCCGTCGTCAGTTAAACAAAACCCGCTTTTACAGGAAGTTGCCATCAGATCCAACAGTTGTGCTCTCGGTTAGGATGAGTAGTCTTTTGGAAAGGGCCAAGGATTTGGTGATCAATAACAGCCATGAATTTGATTTCATGTGGGTTGAACATCTGATCACAGCTACCTTTTATATGTTACCTAAGGTGCATAAAGACCTTTGCAGACCTCCTGGCCGCCCGATTGTGGCCAGCATTGGTAGCCTATGTGAAAAAATCTGTATATATGTAGACCATTTCCTGCAGCCCTTGGTCAGGACATTGCTTTCCTTTATATTGGACTCTTCTCACTTTATTAGGAAGTGCCAGGATATCACGTTGCCATCGGATGTTTTTTGGTCATGTGCGATGTAGAGGCTCTCTACTCAAACATTGACCATGGTGATGCAGTTACGGCAGTCCTGCATTTTTTGGACCAGTTGGGGCATTCTGATAGAATGCATGATTCACTGATTGTGGATCTCATGGAATTTGTCCTTAAGCACAATTATTTTACATTTGACAGGACATATTACCTCCAAACATTGGCAGTGGCCATGGGGGCCAGATGTGCCCCGACTCTCGGCAATCTATTTTTAGGATGGTGGGAGGTGACCAGCATTTATGTACTGGATGTGTTTAGGGACAAAGTGCGCCACTGGATGCACTTTATTGACGACGTGTTTTTTGTGTGGTCTGGGACAGAGACTGAGTGTAGGTGATTCATGGAATTGTTGAATAACAACCCACATAATATTTTTTTGACATATACAATGTCTTCCTCCTCTGCTACGTTTTTGGACTTGGAAATTATGGTGGAGAATGGTGCTGTTTTAACCAAGCTATATCGCAAGGCAACAGCAACCAATAGTCTCTTGGACTTTAGAAGCTTTCACCCTCAACATACGAAGTATGGAGTTCCTACCGGACAGTTCCTAAGATCTAGAAGAAACTGTACACGTGATGAGGACTTTCGTTCTGAGGCCCGGACACTTACTTCCCGATTCAGAGAAAGAAACTACCCCCAGAGATGTATATCCCTGGCGTTTCAGAGGGCCAGGGCCCACACACAGGAGTCTCTTTTGAACACAAAACGCAAGGTACGAGATCATGTCCAAAAATTTATAACAAATTATAATACTCACTGGTCGCAAATAGGAAGTATATTGCGGAAACATTGGGGCATTTTGACCACAGACCTTAATACATCCAACATTGTTGGAGAGCGGCCCCTTGTTGTGGCCAGGAGGGCGCCCAATCTGAGAGATTTACTTGTTAATAGCCACTACAAGCGACAGACCATCAGACTTAATCGTGGGATTAGGCTTAGGGGCTCGTTCCCGTGTGAGGATTGTAACATCTGTCCCATATGGGCCCCCACAGGGATTGTTTTGATAACCCCACTGATAATAAGAGATATAGTCTCAGGGGATACATCAATTGTAAGACCAGATGTGTCATCTATGCCCTGATCTGTCCGTGTCAGTTGGTCTATGTGGGCCAGACCTCCCAAGAGCAGCGACGTAGGGTACAGAAACACTTCTCCACTATAAATTTGGCCAGGAGTGATGTTGATAAAGGGAAGAACCTTAAGGTACCTTCACACATAACGATTTCGTTAACGATATTGTTGCTTTTTGTGACGTAGCAACGATATCGTTAACGAAATCGTTATGCGTGACAGCGACAAACGATCAGGCCCCTGCTGGGAGATCGTTAGTCGCTGGGGAATGATCAGGACCTTTTTTTGGTTGCTGATCACACGCTGTCATCGCTGAATCGGTGTGTGTGACGCCGATCCAGCGATGTGTTCACTGGTAACCAGGGTAAATATCGGGTTACTAAGTGCAGGGCCGCGCTTAGTAACCCGATATTTACCCTGGTTACCATTGTAAAAGTTAAAAAAAAAAAACCCAGTACATACTCATATTCCGATGTCTGTCACGTCTCCCAGCGTCAGCTTCCCGTACTGACTGTGTCAGCGCCGGCCGGCCGTAAAGCAGAGCACAGAGGTGACATCACTGCTGTGCTGTGCTTTACGGCCGTCCGGCACTGACAGTGCGGGAAGCTGACGCCGGGGGACGTGACAGACATTGGAATGTGAGTATGTAGTTTTTTTTTAACTTTTGCAATGGTAACCAGGGTAAATATCGGGTTACTAAGCGTACACATGCATGTATATTCCTGTATTGTACCATATGTGGGGCTTGTTCATCTTCCTTGCCACACTGTCTGTTTAGGCTGACCCTGGTTTGATCCAGACTCTGGCTTTATACAGATATTCCACATCTTTTTCGTGCCCCTTTTCCCTTCTTTTATCTTCCCCGTATCACCCTTCTTCTGCGCTTGTGCGGGGCTCGTTCCCGCGCATGCGCAGTTGAGTGGTCTATGATCTGATTGCGGACGCACACAGATCGGGGGAGAAGTCTTTTGCTTGTTTATATTAACTACTGCCCACGTTCATGTTGGTTGTTGTGATCTCTGCTTTTGGGTTCCCTCCAGTGGTTGTAGGTGGGAATGCAGTTGTCTCTGAGTCGCAGTCCTGGCCAGGTGTATCTGCTGATTGCAGTTCTGACTGGGATATTTAGGTGTGCAGGATTCATTAGTCCTTGCCAGTTGTCAATGTTTCTTGTGAAGTGTTGGATCACTTTCTGGCTTCTCCTGCTTAGCTGCCAATTCAGCAAAGATAAGTGTGTTTCTTTTTCTGTGGCACACATGCAGTGTGCTTATATTCTGTGCTATTCATTTGTTTTTCTCTTGTCCAGCTTAGACTGTGTCAGTGTTTTCTCAGTCTTGTTGAATTCTCTGGAGTTGCAGATATACGCTCCACATCTTTAGTTAGATGGTGGAGTTTTTGTATTTTCTGCTGTGGATATTTTTGGAAGGATTTTTAATACTGACCGCTTAGTATCCTGTCCTATCCTTTCCTATTTAGCTAGTGTGTGCCTCATTTGCTAAATCCTGTTTCCTGCCTGCGTGTGTCTTTTCCTCTACTACTCACAGTCAATATTTGTGGGGGGCTGCCTATCCTTTGGGGTTCTGCTCTGAGGCAAGGTAGAAATTCCTATTTCCATCTATAGGGGTATTTAGTCCTCCGGCTGTGTCGAGGTGTCTAGGATTTGTTAGGCACACCCCACGGCTACTTCTAATTGCGGTGTTAAGATCAGGGTTTGCGGTCAGTATAGTTACCACCTACTCCAGTGAAAGTTATTCATGCTGCTCCAAGGTCACCTGATCACAACAGTTGGTACACCGTGAGACGCGTGCGCATGCATGGTTTTTTACGGCAGTATAATCTGCAACTACTGGCTCTGTTCACTCATCCTGCCGCTGGGCATTCTGGGCGCATGCGCAACATGGTCTCGGTCTCCCAGGGTTATGCGGGCCAGCGCGTCAGTTCTGGTCCTATGGCGGTTCGCAGCTCCACACTGGTAGGCTATTAAACATTGATTGCCTATATATATATATATACTTAAGAATTGGCTTTCTTCGTACTTCCCATGACGAAGCCTCATTCGGGAGGCGATACGCGTGGGGCTATGGCTCATTAATCTTCCTGCATCCTCCAGCCTGTTTTCTTCAAGCGCTGGTTTGTATTATATCACGGCGCTTTTAACCCTTGCATGGTTCTGTATATTGGTGTCCACACATGTTTAGATACCCCATGAGCCATTAGGCAGGGTGATTTGACTTTATATGGTGTGCATATTATTGTGCTTATATAACGGGCTGTGTAACAGAGATCTGTAGGGGTTTACATTATGTATCCAGGTTGATTGTAAGCAGCATAGTGATTTTAATTGTGTTTTAAATATGTGCCAATAAAATTGTATTTTGTTACACGGTTATTGGGTGGTGTGCATATTGTAGTAGAGCCTTTCCTTTCCTCTTTTTGTTCAGTTTATTTCTACTACTTGCACCCCCTGTATATATACTTGCTCCATGGCTGTGCGCCGGTTGTTCTTGTATTGTAAAACCACTGTATACTAACTATGTCTACCACATTTCTCTGATCCACCCAGCCATTTATTCCTCATAGAAGGAAATTAGATTACGGTAGTCTGTCATGATTTGCTTGTTACAAACCCATGCGGGCTCTGGTTAATTACTGTATTCTTTAAGCATTTCCAGCTTGTGGCCCCTGCTGCAGACATAGAACAGCTTATCGGCAGGGGTGTCAGGTGTCTGACCTCAACCGATCTGAAATTGATAACTTATCCTAATATGTCATTAATAGTGATGAGCTAGCCTGAACTATAAGATTTGGGGTTCGTACTGTGTATGGTGCTGAGCTCCAAACACAGACTTCTCCTGGAAGTCCTTTTTACAGTTCGTTCATCCAAAGGGAGGAGAGAGATAGAAATTTTCCAGCTCCAATTTCTGGGCCTCCATAGCTTTCAATGGGGTTCAGGTTCAAGTTAGGGTACAGTTCTGGTACCGGAACCAAACTTTGGAATAAAGTTCTGTCAGGTACCAGAACCCGAACTTCCACAGATCCGCTCATACCTAGTTATCACTGATAAAGCTGACAACCTTTTTATCTAGTTCAGGACTGAACCATTTCTCCCTCTTCCTGACAAGGCACATTTTTGGGTATTATCGTACATGCACTTTTAGAGTTATTGAAAGGAATAACAAACCAGACAAATCCGTGGCTCTCGCTGCGCAACCTATAAACAGGCATGGTCGTGTGTGATAATGGCCGTAACCTGGTGGCGGCTGTGAAGCGTGGCAAGCTCACGCACGTACGACGCTTGGCCCACATGCTCAACTTGGTAGTTCAGCGGTTTCTGAAAATCTACCAAGATTTGCAAAAGCTTCTGGTCAAGGTATGTCAAGTCAGCACCCATTTCTGCAAGTCCGCTACAATTGCTGGAGCTCTGGCATTGGTGCAGCAGTTCATGCAAGTGCCAGCTCACCAACTGGTGTGCAACGTCACCACACACTGGAACTACACATGTGCTGGCAAGGATTTGGAAGCAGCAGAAGCCAGTTGTGTAATGCCAGCTCCAACATGCCCATTGCTATTCAGGTCAACCTCCACGCATAACAATTGAACAATGGGCATGGATGTATGACATTTGTGCGGTTCTCCAAGACTTTGAGGACTCCACAAAGATGCAGAGCGGAGACGGTTCTATAATCAGCGCAACAATCCCGCTTCTGTGCCAATTTTAACAGTCGCCATTGACATATAAACATGAAGCTTGCAGATGGAGATGGATGAAGACATGAAACAGGGAGGTACTACCCAGCCTCATCTCGTCTGCTCAGTGCGGATTGGGTAACAATGAGGAGGTGGAGGCTGAGGAGGAGGAGGAACAGGAGCTGTTGGCTGGCGCAATAGAATTTAGTGCCCAAGCTTCATCCCGTTTCTCCTACTTGGATTTGCTGAGGAGGGGAATGAGGAGGTACATAGAGAGATGTCATCATGGTGGAGACAGGGAACTGTGTGCAGTAGGGACCTTGGCACATATGGCCGACTTTGTACTGCTGCCTTTCCTGTGACCCTCATGTTATAGTCATCTTGGGCAAAAAAGAGTACTGGTTTGTCACCCTGCTAGTCCCATGCTACAAGGAGAACCTTGCATCACTCCTTCCTGAAGTGGAGAGGTCTACTAAAATGGTGCTATACCAGAAGGCCATTATGAAAAATATGTTGAAAAAATTCCCATCAGACAACGCTAGAGACAAGGGGAAAGCTTCCTTGCCCAACCAAGGAGGAGAGGCGAGGGAGACGCACACCAGGTACAGTAGAAGCTGGGGTACACTGTTCAAGGCCTGGGCCAATTTCATGACCCCCTATCACCCTTTCTGATAGGAGTGCCACTACATAACAATTTGAATGGAATAGGTATGAGGTGCTATTTTATTTTTAATACAGGGTGTATCAGATTCCCTCTTCCATCAAATTTTGGGCAGTTCTTGCTTCCTTCACAAATTACACTGAAATTTCCAAATTTTTTTTTATAAAACTTTCAATTTTGGTTTACTTAAATTGTTATTTTTTTTAATCCTTTTTAAATTTTGTCTTATATACAAGACATTTTACAGGAAAGAATGTTTCTTAAAAATTTTTTTTCCTGTAAACTTCGATTTATCTTTGATTTCTATTTCAAGATTTTTACTGCCCTCCAGAACTCCTTGTAGGGTCTGCTGGAAACAATGCTCAGATTCCTATTTGGAATTGCTTGATTCGAGTAACGAGCACTTTAGTGTTTAATCATTTCTAATTGTCACCTTTCTTTGCCGGACTGTCCTGCATTCTGAAACACAAAAGAGAAGAGTGTACTTTAGGCATGGGCTGACAGTGCAAGAACATGATCTGAACATACCACAGCTCCTGACCATGGAGGAAGCAAAACAGTATACAGACAGGACAGCATGGGATTGCAGATGCTCCTTTCTCTGAGGTAAAACATTGTTTAGAAACTCGCAATCACATTTTTTACCTAACAGAGATCCCATGCTGTCCTGTCTGTATACTCTTTTACGTCCTCCCCTGCCCAGGAGATGTGGTATGTCCCTGCATGGACAAACACAGTTTGTCGCCACAGTCCTGATTATCAAGTCTCTCTACCTGCTGAGTGGTGCCGCATCCTATTTCTTCCACTACTGGCGCCATGGATCTACAGCTGGGACCACTAGTCCCAAAAACTCAGTCCTTTTTAGGTCATTTGGGATTTAGCAAGCTCAGGGTTTCTCGTGTCAGGGACCGTTTAAGGTGGAAAGCCACTCTTTCTCATCTTCGGCCAGTTCCAGGTCACACTAATCCCTTGTCCTTTAGTCTCATTTTCTTAGGAGTTCACCCAAACATCAGCACTGCTCACACACACTTCCTACTTCAACTTGAACTTATTCTTATCTAACCATCTAACAGGAAGGAGTCGCTTGCCTTACACTAAGCTACTCCCACTATGGGTCATAACCAAACATTAACTCTATCCTTACCTTAAAGGGAATCTGTCACCTGAATTTGGCCGGACAGGTTTGCGGTCATATGGGCGGGGTTTTCGGGTGTTTGATTCACCCTTTCCTTACCCGCTGGCTGCATGCTGGCTGAAATATTGGGTTGAAGTTCATGCTGTGTCCTCAGAAGTACATGCCTGCGCAAGGCAATCTTATATATATATATATATATATATATATATATATATATATGTGTGTATATATATATATACAGTGGGGCAAAAAAGTATTTAGTCAGTCAGCAATAGTGCAAGTTCCACCACTTAAAAAGATGAGAGGCGTCTGTAATTTACATCATAGGTAGACCTCAACTATGGGAGACAAACTGAGAAAAAAAAATCCAGAAAATCACATTGTCTGTTTTTTTAACAATTTATTTGCATATTATGGTGGAAAATAAGTATTTGGTCAGAAACAAACAATCAAGATTTCTGGCTCTCACAGACCTGTAACTTCTTCTTTAAGAGTCTCCTCTTTCCTCCACTCATTACCGTAGTAATGGCACCTGTTTACACTTGTTATCAGTATAAAAAGACACCTGTGCACACCCTCAAACAGTCTGACTCCAAACTCCACTATGGTGAAGACCAAAGAGCTGTCAAAGGACACCAGAAACAAAATTGTAGCCCTGCACCAGGCTGGGAAGACTGAATCTGCAATAGCCAACCAGCTTGGAGTGAAGAAATCAACAGTGGGAGCAATAATTAGAAAATGGAAGACATACAAGACCACTGATAATCTCCCTCCATCTGGGGCTCCACGCAAAATCCCACCCCGTGGGGTCAGAATGATCACAAGAACGGTGAGCAAAAATCCTAGAACCACGCGGGGGGACCTAGTGAATGAACTGCAGAGAGCTGGGACCAATGTAACAAGGCCTACCATAAGTAACACACTACGCCACCATGGACTCAGATCCTGCAGTGCCAGATGTGTCCCACTGCTTAAGCCAGTACATGTCCGGGCCCGTCTGAAGTTTGCTAGAGAGCATTTGGATGATCCAGAGGAGTTTTGGGAGAATGTCCTATGATCTGATGAAACCAAACTGGAACTGTTTGGTAGAAACACAACTTGTCGTGTTTGGAGGAAAAAGAATACTGAGTTGCATCCATCAAACACCATACCTACTGTAAAGCATGGTGGTGGAAACATCATGCTTTGGGGCTGTTTCTCTGCAAAGGGGCCAGGACGACTGATCCGGGTACATGAAAGAATGAATGGGGCCATGTATCGTGAGATTTTGAGTGCAAACCTCCTTCCATCAGCAAGGGCATTGAAGATGAAACGTGGCTGGGTCTTTCAACATGACAATGATCCAAAGCACACCGCCAGGGCAACGAAGGAGTGGCTTCGTAAGAAGCATTTCAAGGTCCTGGAGTGGCCTAGCCAGTCTCCAGATCTCAACCCTATAGAAAACCTTTGGAGGGAGTTGAAAGTCCGTGTTGCCAAGCGAAAAGCCAAAAACATCACTGCTCTAGAGGAGATCTGCATGGAGGAATGGGCCAACATACCAACAACAGTGTGTGGCAACCTTGTGAAGACTTACAGAAAACGTTTGACCTCTGTCATTGCCAACAAAGGATATATTACAAAGTATTGAGATGAAATTTTGTTTCTGACCAAATACTTATTTTCCACCATAATATGCAAAAAAATTGTTAAAAAAACAGACAATGTGATTTTCTGGATTTTTTTTTCTCAGTTTGTCTCCCATAGTTGAGGTCTACCTATGATGTAAATTACAGACGCCTCTCATCTTTTTAAGTGGTGGAACTTGCACTATTGCTGACTGACTAAATACTTTTTTGCCCCACTGTATATATATATACTAGCTATTGAACCCGTTCTACGCCCGGGTGGCGAGCATTTATATTGGTATATGGTCTCCATCCTGTCATGTGCTGCTCCATCCTGCGTCCCCATCCTGTCATGTGCTGCTGCATCCTGCGTCCCCATCCTGTCATGTGGTGCTCCATCCTGCGTCCCCATCCTGTCATGTGCTGCACCCATCCTGCGCCCCTATCCTGTCATGTGCTGCTCCATCCTTCGTCCCCATCCTGTCATGTGCTGCTCCATCCTGCGTCCCCATCCTGTCATGTGCTGCTCCATCCTGCGTCCCCATCCTGTCATGTGCTGCTCCATCCTGCGTCCCCATCCTGTCATGTGCTGCTCCATCCTGCGTCCCCATCCGGTCATGTGCTGCTCCCATCCTGCGCCCCGTTCTGTCATGTGCTGCTGCCATCCTGCACTCCCGTTCTGTCATATGCTGCCCTATTGTGTCATGTGCTGCTCCCATCCTGCACCCCCGTTCTGTCATGTGCTGCTCCCATCCTGCACCCCCGTTCTGTCATGTGCTGCACCCATCCTGCGCCCCCGTTCTGTCATGTGCTGCTCCCATCCTGCGCCCCTGTTCTGTCATGTGCTGCTCCCGTCCTGCGCCCCCGTTCTGTCATGTGCTGCTCCCATCCTGACATGCCCCCGTTCTGTCATGTGCTGCTCTCATCCTGCGCCCCCGTTCTGTCATGTGCTGCTCCCATCCTGCACCACCGTTCTGTAATTTGCTGCTCCCATCCATATGCCCCGTACACTGCTCCATAAAGGTTTATGGCCCCCATAAGATGCTCCATAGTATATGCCCCGTACACTGCTCCATAAAGGTTTATGGCCCCCATAAGATGCGCCATATTATATGCCCCGTACACTGCTCCATAAAGGTTTATGGCCCCCATAAAATGCTCCATAGTATATGCCCCCGAACACTGCTCCATTATGGTTGATGGCCCCATAAGATGCTCCATAGTATATGCCCTCGTACACTGCTCCATTATGGTTTATGGCCCCCATAAGATGCTCCATAGTGTATGCCCCGTACGCTGTTCCATAAAGGTTTATGGCCCCCATAACATGCTCCATAGTATTATAAGCCCCCGTACACTGCTCCATTATGGTTGATGGCCCCATAAGATGCTCCATAGTGTATGCCCCGTATGCTGCTGCGATATATAAAAAAAAAACCATACTCACCTATTGTCGCTGGGCGCTGAGTGCTGGGGGGCCTGAGCAGGCGGGGACACCGGCGCGTTGTGGGGGACAGGTGCCGGAGTCGCCGCTAGCTCAGGCCCCCGACACTTGCTATATTTACGTGTTCCGGCTCCTTTGGCTGTGACTGTTCAGTCAGAGGGCAGCTCGCATTAAGCGTGTCATCGCGCCTTCTGAACTGTGAACATCACAGGCAGAGGACCCGGAACATGGAGCCGCACGCAGCGCTGGAACTGGACAGGTGAATATAGCGGATACTTACCCTCCTGGCACGTCCCTGCTTCTCCGTTGGAGATCGCGATGTGCATTCAGTGTTTACGCATACCGTGATCTCCTGGGAGCGTCACTCTCCGCTGTCCAGACTGCGCTGGCGCTTGCGCAGTCTATAAAGGCTTCGGACAGAGTGACGCTCCCAGCGTTATATTATAGATATATACATACATACATACATGCATGCATGCATATACACACACACACACACATCTATATATATAATAGTCTAAGGGGCACTTCCGTCTGTTTGTCTGTCACGGAAATCCCAATCAACGACGGGCACAGACCGTCCACGAAATGGCCGCTCCCTACTCCCCTGCAGTCAGTGCCCCCTCCATACTCCGCCCCCACCAAGTGAGCGCCCACCGCCCACATAGCGTTTTAGCAGTCCGTTAAACCGACTGCGTTACACCGCGGCATAACACGATGTAACGCAGTCTGTTACGCTGCTATTAACACTGTGACAAACTTTTTACTATTGATGCTGCCTATGCAGCATCAATAGTAAAAAGATATAATGTTAAAAATAATTAAAAAAAATAAAAAATGGTGCTATTCTCACACTCCGCCGTCCACCAATGCACGAGCGGCGAGGCTGCCGCCAGCTTCCGTTCCCAGTGATGCATTACGAAATTACCCAGATGACTTAGCGGTCTCGCTAAGACACCGGAGGGTGAGTATATAACTATTTTTTATTTTAATTCTTTTTTTAAACAGAGATATTGTGTCCACACTGCTGTATACTACGTGGGCTATGTTATATACTGCGTGACTGATACATACTATGCGGGCAGTGTTATATACTGTGTGGGCTGTGTTTTTTACTGCGTGGGCTGTGTTATATACTACGTGGCTGCTATATACCACGTGGCTGTGCTATATACTATGTGGCTGCTGTATATTATGTGGCTGCTACATACTACGTGGCTGTGCTATATATTATGTAGCTGTGCTATATACTACGTGGCTGTGCTATATACTACGTGGCGCTGCTATATACTACGTGGATGTCTGTGTTATATAGTAAGTGGGCTGTGTTATGTACTACGTGGCTGTGCTATATACTACATGGCTGTGCTATATACTACGTGGCTGCGCTATATATTACGTGGCTGTGCTATATACTACGTGGCTGCTATATACTACGTGGATGTGCTATATACTATGTGGCTCTGCTATATACTACGTGGCTCTGCTATATACTACGTGGCTGTCTGTGTTATATAGTAAGTGGGCTGTGTTATATACTACGTGGCCGCGACCAATCAGCAATATTGGCATGGTATTTAAACACTGCTTCAGTCATTGGTCATGCCCGGCCGGCTGCGACCAATCAGCGACAGGCGCAGTCCGGCCGCGAATTGGCACCAGATTTGAACCACGCTTCGCTGATCGGCCAGCCGGGCGCGACCAAACAGCAATATTGGCGCGGAATTTAACCCCCACTCAGCGCGACGTACATACATACATATTCTAGAATACCCGATGAGTTAGAATCGGGCCACCATCTGGTATGTGTATATATATATATATATATATATATATATATATATATACTAGATTGTGGCCCGATTCTAACGCATCGGGTATCCTAGAATATGCATGTCCCCGTAGTATATGGACAATGATGATTCCAGAATTCGCGGCACACTGTGCCCGTCGCTGATTGGTCGAGGCAACCTTTATGACATCGTCGCCATGGCAACCATTATGACATCTACGTCGATACTGTGCCCGTCGCTGAATCAGAAACGTGAGATGTCTACGTCCTTTATGACATCATCGTCGCTGTGCCCGTTGCTGATTGGTCGAGGCCTGGCGGCCTCGACCAATCAGAGACGCGGGATTTCTACGTCGATGCTGTGCCGGTCTCTGATTGGTCGAGGCCTGGCGGCCTCGACCAATCAGAGAGCCGGGATTTCCAGGACAGACAGACAGAAAGACAGACAGACAAACGGAAAAACCCTTAGACAATTATATATATAGATATATATATATACTAGATTGTGGCCCGATTCTAACGCATCGGGTATTCTAGAATATGCATGTCCCTGTAAAATATGGACAATGATGATTCCAGAATTTGCGGCAGACTGTGCCCGTCGCTGATTGGTCGAGGCAACCTTTATGACATCATCGTCGCCATGGCAACCATTATGACATCATCGTCGCTGTGCCCGTTGCTGATTGGTCGAGGCCTGGCGGCCTCGACCAATCAGAGACGCGGGATTTCTACGTCGATGCTGTGCCGGTCTCTGATTGGTCGAGGCCTGATGGCCTCGACCAATCAGAGAGCCGGGATTTCCAGGACAGACAGACAGACAGACAGAAAGACAGACGGAAAAACCCTTAGACAATTATATATATAGATATATATATATATATATATACTAGATTGTGGCCCGATTCTAACGCATTGGGTATTCTAGAATATGCATGTCCCCGTAGTATATGGACAATGATGATTCCAGAATTCGCGGCAGACTGTGCCCGTCGCTGATTGGTCGAGGCAACCTTTATGACATCTACGTCGATACTGTGCCCGTCGCTGAATCAGAAACGTGAGATGTCTACGTCCTTTATGACATCATCGTCACTGTGCCCGTCGCTGATTGGTCGAAGCAACCTTTATGACATCATCGTCGCCATGGTAACCATTATGACATCATCGTCGCTGTGCCCGTTGCTGATTGGTCGAGGCCTGGCGGCCTCGACCAATCAGACGCGGGATTTCTACGTCCTTTATGACATCATCGTCGCTGTGCCCGTCGCTGATTGGTCGAGGCCTGGCGGCTTCGACCAATCAGAGACGCGGGATTTCTACGTCGATGCTGTGCCGGTCTCTGATTGGTCGAGGCCTGGCGGCCTCGACCAATCAGAGAGCCGGGATTTCCAGGACAGACAGACAGACAGACAGACGGAAAAACCCTTAGACAATTATATATATAGATTAGACACACACATACATACACATATGTACATACATTATATATATATATATATAACTACTATATTCCGTAATTGTCTAAGGGTCACTTCCGTCTGTCTGTCCTTCTGTCTGTGCTTCTTTTTGTCACAGATATTCATTGGTCGCGGCCTCTGTCTGTCATGGAATCCAAGTTGCTGGCGGTAACGGACTGCGTTATGCCACGGGTAACTCACTCCGTTACCACCGCTATTAACCCTGTGTGACCAAGTTTTTACTATTGGTGCTGCCTATGCAACGTCAATAGTAAAAATATCTAATATTAAAAATAATAAAAAAAATAAAAAATCATTATATACTCACCTTCCGCTGCCTTTCCCGCTCCTGGCTACGCTCCGGTGACGCTCTATGCAAGCGGCAGGTTCCGGTGGCAAGGATAGTATGGGAGAAGGACCTGCCATGACATCACGGTCATGTGACCGCGATGTCATCACAGGCCCTGCGCGAGAAGGACCTGCCATGACGTCACGGTCATGTGACCGCGACATCATCACAGGTCCTGCGCGCCTGCGCAAGAAGGACCTGCCATGACATCACGGTCATGTGACCGAACTACAAGGGGCCCTCGGAAGGTGAGTATATGTTTATTTTTTATTTTTTAACCTGACATACGTAGCTGGGCAATATACTATGTGACTGGCCAATATACTATGTGGCTGGGCAATATACTACGTGGCTCTGTGCTGTATACTACGTCACTGTGCAATATACTATATCACTGGGCAATATACTACGTAACTGGGCAATATACTACGTCACTGGGCCATATACTACGAGGCTGGGCAATATACTACGTCACTGGGCAATATACTACGTGACTGGGCAATATACTACGTGGCAGGGTAATATACTACGTGACTGGGCAAAATACTACGTGACTGGGCAATATACTACGTGGCTGGGCAATATACTGCGTGGATGGGCAATATACTATGTGGCTGGGCAATATACTACGTGGCTGGGCAATATACTACATGGCTGGGCAATATACTACGTGACTGGGCAATATACTACGTGACTGAGCAATATACTACGTGGCTGGGCAATATACTACGTGGCTGGGCAATATATTATGTGGCTGGGCAATATACTACGTGGCTGGGCAATATACTACATGGCTGGGCAATATACTATGTGGCTGGGAAATATACTATGTGGCTGGGCAATATACTACGTGGCTGGGCAATATACTACGTGGGCTGTGCAATATACTATGTGGACATGCATATTCTAGAATACCCGATGTGTTAGAATCGGGCCACCATCTAGTATATATATATTCGTATAAAATTGATATAAGAGGATGTTTGTGGTCTTCTTTTTAATAATCTGCTAAAATCCAACTGTAAAAGATCCAGCAACAAAACAACACGGCAACAGATGGCGGAAAATCAGGGTGCGCTCGGCTTGATGTGGAATTCTGGAAGTGAACAGAAGGAGCACTTCCAGTAACATTTGTGGAAAAATGCTGGTCATGAAAAGGGAAAATTATTCAAAAGGAACATCGCAAACCAAGTTCTCCAATATACTGTATTGTAGGCTTTCAAAATAACAACTACATGAAGAGAAGGCAATTTATGAGCCATTTGTATAAATTCATGGATGAGATAGCAGATAAAAGTATAAACAGAATAAAATGGTAATGTCCAAGTCCTTTGGAAATCTTAGTGTGTCTATTAAGGCACACAGACCCATGAGATCGATTGTTCAGCTAACAAGTATCTCTTCCGACTGCCCCATAAACATACAGCCAAACGTTCATGTGTATTCCATGGGGAGAGGAGAGAAAGATAGCAGTGTATCTCTCCTGAAAACAAAAAGGATCATTTATTTACATTACAGCCACATTCATACGTTCAGTACTTGGTCAGTTTTTTACCTCGGTATTTATGAGCCAAAACCAGGAGTGGTTGATAAATACAGAAGTGGTGACAGGTTTCTATGATAGTTCCTCCCCTGGTTTTGGCTTACAAATACTGAGGTAAAATACTGACCAAATACTGAACATGTGAATGTGGCCTAAAACTGATCCTTCTTTTCCTGGCCATCATCTGTCAGTGAAAAGGTGGGAGGACGCCATATGGATCAAATGGTTAGCTAGTCCTAGTTAAATCAATCGGACTGCCTCACTTTATCGTGAATGGGGCCTTTAAACAGGACCTGTCAAATAGTCAAAATTGTCCAACTTTTGCTCTCATTTTATTCCTTCAATAATTTGCCGCCTTTGCAAAGACCATGAAAAGAAGCACTGTATAAAAAATCCCACATATCTGGAACCATGTGGTGATTTAAAAAAAAAAAGGAGAAACCCTGGCCACTTATGACAGGTCCTCTACGTGAAAATACCACATCTATATTTGAAAATGCACCCAAAGCGCCGCCACCCTTCAAGTTCCTTTTTTTTTTTTAAATTCTGGGATGACCACTGAAAGATGAGACAATATCTTTATGGAAAAGTAGTAATTGGTTCCGAAGCCCCATAACATCATCCCAAAATAAAACACAAAAATAAATAAAAACATGCACAGAATGGCAGTGACAATGGCTGGGTGATGGAAATCACTTTTATGTTGCAGACAGGACCTTCTGAAGCCACTGCCACCTAATGTCTTGACGAGCAGATAATTTAAAAGTAAAGAGTAGTACAATACTTGTGGGGCTGTACTATACAGAGGCAATAGAAAGCGGCTAATCAGTCTACACACTTCGATAATACAGGTGTGAAAATAGGGATTTTTGTGTACTCACCATAAAATCCTTTTCTCCGAGAATCATTTGGGGACACAGGACCATGGGTGTTATGCTGCTGCCACTAGGAGGACTCTTAGTAATACAGAAAGAATAGCTCCTCCCCTGCAGTATACACCCTCCTGCTGGCTCCAAGTGAACCAGTTCGGTAACAAAGCAGTAGGAGCTTAGCATTTAACCAGGATGAACTATGCCAAAACCAAGGCAACACAGAAAACCAAAGCCGTTAGGCTAACAGGTGGGTGCTGTGTACCCCAATGATTGGCTAGGAGAAAAGGATTTTACGGTGAGTACACAAAAATCCCTATTTCTCCTATGCCTCATTGGGGGACACAGGACCATTTGACGTCCTAAAGCAGTCCCTGGGTGGGGAACAATCAACTGTAATTGCTTCTTGTACCCACAGATGCGGCACAGTCGCCTGCAAAATTCGTCTGCCGATGGTCGCATCTGCCGAGGCCTGAGAATGAATATGGCAATGTTTTGTAAACATATGCAGATTGGACCAGGTCGCAGCTCTGCAAACTTGTGCTGCCGAAGCTTGGTGCCGGATGGCCCAAGACGCACCCACTGACTGAGTGGAATGAGTCTTAATCGCTGCTGAGACAGAATGACCTCTGACTCGGTAGGACTCCCGAATAGCTGAACGAATCCATATTGCTATTGTCGCCTTGGAAGCGGGAAACCCCTTCCTTGGCCCTTCCGGGAGCACTAACAGGGCATCCGACCTGCGGAAGGACGCCGTCCGCGAGACGTGTCTCTTGAGAGCTCTCACTAAATAAAGCGTGTGGAGGGCCTTCTCGATGCGATGTACTGGTCTGGACAGAGAGACGGTAAGACAATCTCCTGACTGAGATAAAAGGATGAGACAACTTTTGGCAAAAAGGACGGGGATGTTCTCAAAACCATCCTATCCTGATGAAAATTCAGGAACGGAACTTGACAAGACAGAGCCGCCAGCTCTGAGACTCGCCTAATGGACGTGACCGTAACCAGGAAGGCAACCTTCCTTGAATGAAAAGACAGGGAAACGTCACTGTAGAGGTTCGAAAGGAGCTTCTTGCAAGACTCCGAGGACCAGATTAAGGTCCCATGGTTCCAACGGCATCTTATAGGGCGGCACCCTATGGGAGACTCCCTGAATAAACGTCTTCACTTGTAATCTGTTAGCAATCCTGCGTTGGAACAGAACGGACAGGGCTGAAATCTGCCCCTTGAGAGAACTAAAGGTGAGACCTAAGTCCAAACCCGTTTGTAAAAATTTGAGGATTGAAGGAATGGAGAATTCAAGAGGAGAACGTCCCCGGTCGTTGCACCAGGAAAAGAAGGTTTTCCAAGTGCGATGATAAATGCGCATAGACGTAGGCTTTCTAGCGCTGATCATGGTAGAGATGACTTCCGGAGAAACCTTCCTGGGTTAGAACCCAGGACTCAACGGCCATACCTTCAAACACAGGGCCTCGGAGTTCTGGTAGTAGATGGGGCCCTGTGAAAAGAGGTCTGCGCGATTCGGTAATCGCCAGGGAACATCAGCAACTAGTTGAACTAGTTCCGCGTACCATGCCCGGCGTGGCCAATCTGGCGCAATAAGGATTACCGGTACTCCCTCTACTCTGATCTTCTTGATGACTCTCAGCAGAAAGGGGATCGGGGGAAATATGTATGGAAGCCGAAAATAATGCCACGGGAGTACGAGTGCATCTGCCCCGATTGCTGCTGGATTGTGGCACCTAGCTATGAAGCCGGGAACCTTGGAATTCAGCCGTGAGGCCATCAGATCCACGTCCGGGGAGCCCCAACGACAGCGGATCTGGTGGAAGATCTCTGGATGGAGAGATCACTCCCGGAGTCGAGGCCTTGATGACTGAGGAAATCTGCCTCCCAATTGTCCACTCCCGGATGTGAACCGCAGAGATCATTGAGCGGTTTTCCTCGTTCCAACAGAGAATGTAGCCTACCTCGTTCAAGGCTGCCATGCTGCGGGTTCCCCCTTGTCGGTTGATGTATGCCACTGCAGTGGCATTGTCGGACTGAATCCTGATGGGATGACCCACCAGGAAGGGATGGAATTGGAGAAGAGCTAACCTGATTGCCCAAATTTCTAAGATGTTGATCGGAAGGCGTGATTCCTGAAAAGACCAGTGGCCCTGAGCAGTGTGATGTAAGAACACTGCTCCCCAGCCTAGAAGACTGGCATCTGTTGTAACAACTAGCCAATATACTGGAAGAAAAGACTTCCCTTGATTCAGGGAGGATTATAATGTCCACCACCTGAGAGACTGGGGAAGGAAGAACCGACGGTCGAGGGAGAGCGGGTTCCTGTCCCAAACAGCCAGGAGGGCATGCTGTAAGGGACAGAGGTGTAATTGGGCAAATGGAACCACCTCCAAGGCTGCTACCATCCTGCCAAGGACTCTGATACTGAAGCGCAGAGAGTGAGTGCGAGGCTGAGAGAGCTTCCGAGCTTCGCGCTGTAAGGCTGAGATCTTTTCCAGGGGAAGAAGCACCAACCCCTGGGACGAGTCCAGTATCATTCCTAGAAAGGAAAATCGCTGAGCCGGTACTGGGGAAGATTTTTTGAAGTTTATCTTCCAACGCAGGCGAGAAAAAGAATCTATTGTGATGTTCACAGCCTCCTTGCAGGCGCGGAAAGAGGGGCCTTTGATGAGGATATCGTCTAGATACGGTAGTACCACCAGTCCTCGGGTGTGGAGTATGGCCATGGCAGCCGCCATGGCCTATGTGAATACCCTGGTGGCAATGGTGAGGCCGAAGGGCAGAGCAAAGAATTGGAAGTGTTGCACCTGAACTGTGAAGCGAAGAAACCTTTAGTGAGAAGGTAAAAATAGGAATGTGGAGGTACGCATCCTGGATGTCTATAGACGCCAGGAACTCGCCTTTTCCCATGGAGGCGATGACAGAAAGAAGCGATTTCATCTGGAAACATCGCACCCTGACGAACGTGTTCAGCAGTTTTAGGTCCAGTATGGACCGTACTGTACCGTCCTTTTTTGGAACCATGAAGAGGTTTGAATAAAAACCTTGAAACCGTTCGCTTTGAGGGACCGGAATAATAACTCCATCTTTTCTCAGAGAGCTTATAGCTTGGAAGAACTCTGATGCCTTTGCCCTGGGAGGACAAGATAAGAAGTCTATCTTGAATCTGGAGAAAACCAAGTCGATGACCCACTCGTCATGAACAACCGAGAGCCACGCGGCACTGAAGGAAAGCAGACAGCCGCCTACTTTGAGGGTGTCCCCCGGATACCACAGGGAGTCATTGTGTGGAAGATCTGCCCGTTGTGGAGCCTCTGGATCCCGACTGCCTAGGCCTGCCTCTCCATCAAGGGGAAGGTTAATAAGTGGCCTGGGAACTTCTGTCTCCACGTCGTGCCCGGCCGGATCCGGGAGATGTGGAAGTAGAGGACCAGTTTGAGTTGTAATGAAAAAAAATCGGGACCGAGCCTGCGGTTGTGGAAGAAATTTACTCTTCCCTCCAGCAGCGTCAGAAATCAATTGATCGAGCTTTTCGGCAAAAAGGCGACTGCTCTGATACGGTAGAAGTCAGTGACTTTTTGGAAGCAGAATCCGCACGCCAGTCCCTGTGCAATAAGGACCTCCAGATGGTGATGGCGTTTGCTGCTTCTTGAGAAGCGCAGTTAGTGGCATCCAGGGACGCGGTCACTACAAAATCTCCAACTCTGTCTATCTGAGTAGCGAGGTCTGCTATCTCGGGGGGAAGATTGGTATCCAGCACCGCTGAAGCGAAGACCTCAGCCCAGTGAGTCATAACCCACCCACATAGCGGCAAAAGATGGGAAGAGTGCGGCTGCTGAGGCTTCAAAGGCTGAGCGTGCCATATTGTCGATCTGACGATCGGTTGGGTTTTTAATAGAGGCACCCTCCGAGGAGGATAAAACAGATTTAGTAGCCAGGCACGATCGGGGGAGACTGCAACCAATCTATTCTTGGATTCCGGGCAAAGGAATATTTTGACTCCATGGGCTTCTGCCCTGTGAATCATTTGGATGGATCTTTGATCTAGGGACATATCAGAATCGTCCTCTGAAACAGGTTCTCTACTGGCCCCAATGGAAGGGGAGCGAGAAATGGAGCTCTCAGAACCCGAATCCCGGTGATGGTCTGAGGATATGGCATGAGTCCTGTTCCTGGAAGAACGAGAGCTCCTTGGCAAGGTACGACCCCTTGAGTACAAGGGGTTCTGATCATTGGAAGCGTCGTCTGAAATAGTGCCCTGGTTAGAGGAAGGGTCTCGGAACGATTCTAACACTTTTGCCAGGGATGCCATAGACTGGGTAAGGGAGGTAGCCCACTCAAGGGGACTAGGCTCAGTGGGTTTGGTATCAGTAACAGGTGGTTCCTGATCAGTCACCGGTTCACAAGCTGTGCATAATGCAGTATTATGACACCGGGGTAATGACACTTTACGAGCGGTACATGCCGCAAAGAACATAGTGTGGGTTTTCCCAGACTTTTTGTGAGGTTTTGATTGAGGCATAGGATAGCCTTGAGGAGAGCGCTTAATAACAGTGGAAGGGTTAAGCCATGTTTCTGCAACTTACCCAGGTCCTGTGTCTTGAGTCCCCAGGGGAGGTCCGCGGTAGTCCTGAAGGCTGTGATTCAAAAGGCTGGAGCAGCGCTGCAGCATCAGCCCTGTGGGTGTACCAAGATGGCCGCCAAGATCAGGAAGTAATAGCGCTTCTCAGGGAACGAGACGCGCCAGAAAGAGTGGGCGGCAGTAACTGCCGGTGGGCGTGGCCAAAACTCCGGCCTGTATGAAGGGGAAAAGCCGGGGGCTAAATTTTAAACCTGCGGTTGCGACCTGCAGCGCCGCGACCGCTATTAGCGCCATTCTTAAGCCACACTCCTTCATTGAATTGCTGCACTGCGGACCACCCACGGATGGGAACCTCCCATACCCCGGGGACCAGGACCCCCCAGCGCCTCGGCCCCCGCAGTGTACTCACGGTAGATGCGGTGGGCCGGTGCTCAATCCACTGTCGCCAAAGTCAGGGAGGGGGTGGAGAGCTTCTGCCGCCTTGCGTCATCCGCTATATCAGTGGTGATGCAGAGGGGGGCTGCACAGAAGCCATACATATTTATGTCCGGCTATGCACCTGGCTCCAGGAGAGGTAGATGGAGGGCTACTCCATGTGGTCGCCTGCTATGGAGGGGGGAGATCGGAACGCGAAGGAACCGTTGACCGTAAGGTGAGCTCAGGGCTGGCATCCAACGTTGCAGGAAAGGATACGGGAGGGACGCTCCACGTACTTGCCTGTTGATGATTCAGGGGAGATCGGAACCTAGAAAGGAATCGTCGCCTCCATTCGCTCCGTTAAGGGAAAAAATAGAATAAAAAGTAAAAAATTAAAACAAAAACGGTGGGGTCTGAAACAGACCCGAGTGCCTCCTACAGACACTAAGCAAGAACTGTTTCACTTGTAGCCAGTAGGAGGGTGTATACTGCAGGGGAGGAGCTATTCTTTCTGTATTACTTAGTGTCCTCCTAGTGGCAGCAGCATAACACCCATGGTCCTGTGTCCCCCAATGAGGCGTAGGAGAAATGTTATTTCTCAGAATCGAAAGTTGGGACTGCGGGAGATAGAGCGATGTATGTCACCTGCACAATAAGTCAGGCACAGGTCAATAATGTTCACCTCCCCTACATTTAAGATAGCACTTGGTTCTTGGAATCCAGTGCCATGTTCTCCAGAATTCTGGGGATCCCAGCAGTCTAGTGCGCAGCAATCTACAAGTTATCTCCTACGTAAAAAAAACACCTCCTATTTCTACATAGAGCTTAGAAGGATTCAGCTAGTTAGTTGTTAATCACGTGATGTCACATACCTAATGGAAAACAGAAGAATTAGCTGGGTAGAAAGGCAAAATGAGCAATTGTAAGTACACCCTGCTATATCAGGGGCAGACATACCGCCGATGAAGCTGCACCGGGCGGGGGCCGAAGATGCAGAAGGGCCCATGGCCAGATTGCCCTCTTGTGCAGTGGGCAGGGAGCGATCCCTGCAGCTCCGCTGCCTACAGGTGAAAATGAAAGCGGAGCAGAGCTGCAGGGATCCATCCTGTTCTTCCTGCCGGCTCTTCCTGTCTGGCACAGACGCGCAGCTGGATGATGTCAGCATTCAGCAACGCACCTGTGTCAGAGACAAAGCTGCTGTAGACGATTATGCTGCAGCTGCGAGGAAAAGTGTGGAGAAGTGAGTGATGTGCTTGTTTTTTTCTAACAATACATTGGGGGGGAAGTGGAGAGGGCAATGATGGAGATGGTGGGGGAGCAGGCAATGATGGAGATGGTGGGCAAGAGGGCAATGATGGAGGTGGTGGGTGAGAGGGCAATGATGGAGGTGGTGGGTGAGAGGGCAATGATGGAGGTGGCGAGGGAGAGAGCAATGATGGAGGTGGCGGGGAGAGGGCAATGATAGAGTTGGTGGGGGAGAGGGCAATAATGGATGTGGTGGGTGAGAGGGCAATGATGAAGGTGGTGGAGGAGAGGGCAATGATGGATGTGGTGGGTGAGAGGGCAATGAAGAAGGTGGTGGGGGAGAGGGCAATGATGGATGTGGTGGGTGAGAGGGCAATGATGAAGGTGGTGGAGGAGAGGGCAATGATGGAGGTGGTAGTGGAGAGTGCAATGATGGAGGTGGCAGGGGAGAGGGCAATGATGGGGTGGTGGTGGATACGGCAATGAAGGAGGTGATGGAAAGGACACTGATGGAGGTGGTGGGGGAGAACAATGACTGAGGTCATAGAGAGGGCAATGATGGAGGTAGATGATCATTGTGACAAGACGAGTCATGGCTGGGAGATGTCGACATGAAGGTCTGACCAGATGGAGAAGAAACAGCAGAGAACATACCGTATTTATTGGACTATAAGACACACTTTTTTCCTCCAAAAATATAGAGGAAAATGGGGGGGGTGCGTCTTATAGTCTGGATGCATGCATTGGCTGGCTCCGGGTGTGGTAGGTAGATGGGCGAGCAGCATGCATGGATCCATCCAAAAACATTAAAATAAACAAACCATTACACTTACCTTCCCAGCGCTCCTTCGCAGCGTCCTGCTCCGATGCCAGCAGCTGCTTTATGCTTGTAAGCAGCGAATGACAGGGATGTCAAGCACTGCTTGCATCCGAAGAGCAGCTGCTGGAATACTCACTGCTTTGCATGCCGGGAGTGTGCGCGCAGAAAGCATTGAGTATTCATTGCTCTTCAGTAGTGCGCAGTGTCAGCTGCCGGCTTCCTGCTGCTGCTGGCGGTCATGTGTGCCGCTACTTAAGAGAAAGGAAAATTTACCTCTCTCCACACCAAGAGAGGTGAATATTCATTTCTCTTAAGAAGCGGCACACGTGACCGCCAGAAGCTGCAGGAAGGCTCCGGCTGACACTGCGCGCTACTGAAGAACAATTAACACTCACTGCTCTCTGTGCGCACAGTTCTGGCGTGCAGAGCAGTGAGTATTCCAGCAGATGTGCTCTGCTTGTGACCAGAGCATGACGTCCCCACCATTCACTGCTCACAAGCAGACAGCAGCTGTTGGCAACAGAGAAGAACACTGCGAGGGAGCACCGGGAAGGTACGTGTAATTTATTTTTAGATGTTTTATGATGGGGCCATGCATATGAGGATGGGGGTGGGGGGGAAATCATACCATAATAGGGATGGGGCCATGCATACTAGGATGAGATGGGGGCCCCGCATACCAGGATAGCGAAGGGGCCCTGCATGCTAGGATGAGATGGGGGCCCTGCATACCAGGATAGGGATGGGGCCCTACATACCAGGATAGGGATGGGGCCATGCATACTAGGATAGGGATGAGGGCGATCATTCTTATCAAAATAGGGATGAGGGGACCATTCCTACCAGGATAGGGAAGTGGGGGCCATGCACACCAGGACACGGATGAGGGGGCATGCATACCAGGATAAGGATGAGGGGGCATGCATACCAGGATAGAGATGAGGGGGTCATGCATACCAGGATAGGGATGAGGGATCCATGTATAACAAGATAGAGATGAGGGGGCATGCATACCAAGATTGGGATAAGGGGGCAATGCATACCAGGATAGGGATGAGAGGCCATGTGCATTAGGATGGGGATGAGGGATCCACGCATACCAAGATAGGGATGAGGAGACCATGCATACCAGGGTAGGGATGAGGGGGCCATGTGTATCAGGATTGGGATGAGGGGACCATATATACCAGGATAGGGGATATTAAGTACACAATTGACCACATTTTTTTCTTCATTTTTTTCCCTAATTTCCTCCTTTAAAACCTAGGTGCGTCTTATGGTCCAGTGCGTCTTACAGTCCGAAAAATATTGTAAATTACACAAGACGTCAGCGGTAAGTTCCTGGAGGTAAATAACATTCTGTATCTGCACTGTGTGACATGGAGTGATAATGTTATCTGTAAAATCTCTTATTCTACATTCTCACGTTTGACAAAATAATAAAGGTATTAAACAACAGCATTACAAAGTATCACTAGTATAATAACTCTGTTGTCAAACTATAGGATAAGTCTGCACCCAGTCGTGAAACAACTAAATCGGAGAGGGGTGTGTGGAAACCACACAGAAAAACGACCAATAAGGGTATATAGTAGATATGAAAAAATCTTTATTAATACAAAAATGCATAAATATAAAAACAGTAAAAGGGAAAATAGATACAGATCCCTGGACTACAGTGGAACAAACAGAGGGAGTGGTGGCGACCGCTGCAACTAATCGCCACTATACAGAACAGGACGTGCGCACCGGAAAACCAGACACAAAAATAGCAACATATGCTGGTAACTATACACATATATACTGACTCCACATAGTGATGGTAAATCTATGACGCACCTGTCCAACAGTGGACAAATAAATTGTAGCAAAAAAGATCATATATGAAACTGTATACCACAATGGGTTCCTAAACAAGCTACATAGAATAGTGCATTCATGCAGCACCTGCATACAGAAGGGATGCTCATATAACATATGAATACAGTCCTAAGACTAAAAAACCACCTTGGGTAACAGTAATCCAATCTGGATATAAGCAGGGCCACAACAATAAAGTGTTCGAACACACCAGCAGAGCCAAATATGGGAAAAGTCACCCTAGACAAAACATAATATGGGCACCCTAAACAGACATGAGTATGCGGCTGATAGCTGCATAGCAAAGGTGTAGCCAGGCAAAATTGCCATAGGCACACCTGATAATTACCTCAGCGTGGGAGCCACCGATGTGTCAGGGTCCTGTGTGCACGTCCGCCCGACGCGCGTTTCGGAGCGGAAGCGTGGACGCCCCCTGACGAAGGAGCTTCCGCTCCGAAACGCGCGTCGGGCGGACGTGCACACAGGACCCTGACACATCGGTGGCTCCCACGCTGAGGTAATTATCAGGTGTGCCTATGGCAATTTTGCCTGGCTACACCTTTGCTATGCAGCTATCAGCCGCATACTCATGTCTGTTTAGGGTGCCCATATTATGTTTTGTCTAGGGTGACTTTTCCCATATTTGGCTCTGCTGGTGTGTTCGAACACTTTATTGTTGTGGCCCTGCTTATATCCAGATTGGATTACTGTTACCCAAGGTGGTTTTTTAGTCTTAGGACTGTATTCATATGTTATATGAGCATTCCTTCTGTATGCAGGTGCTGCATGAATGCACTATTCTATGTAGCTTGTTTAGGAACCCATTGTGGTATACAGTTTCATATATGATCTTTTTTGCTACAATTTATTTGTCCACTGTTGGACAGGTGCGTCATAGATTTACCATCACTATGTGGAGTCAGTATATATGTGTATAGTTACCAGCATATGTTGCTATTTTTGTGTCTGGTTTTCCGGTGCGCACGTCCTGTTCTGTATAGTGGCGATTAGTTGCAGCGGTCGCCACCACTCCCTCTGTTTGTTCCACTGTAGTCCAGGGATCTGTATCTATTTTCCCTTTTACTGTTTTTATATTTATGCATTTTTGTATTAATAAAGATTTTTTCATATCTACTATATACCCTTATTGGTCGTTTTTCTGTGTGGTTTCCACACACCCCTCTCCGATTCTCACGTTTGAGTGAAATGTCCATGTGCTTCCAGATTTGTTTTACCGGACAGCAGACTGACGCGTCAGTCCACTTACACATCCGTGAAAATCACGTATCTGAGAATGAGTTCCGCGAGGGTCAGAGAATGCCCTCTTCTGATCCCATTTTGTGGATCAGAATAGGACATGCTCAATGCATGTGTAAAAGTGTGCAGCACACCGACACTGCACATGGATGCAGAAATGTAGCCTTATTATGTATAGCACAAACCCTTAGTATACAGTGTATTGACTTGTGTATAGCACAGTCCATTAGTATATATAGTGTACTCACCTACAGTACAGACCAAAAGTTTGGACACACCTCATTTAAAGATATTTCTGTATTTTCATGACTATGAAAATTGTACATTCACACTGAAGGCATCAAAACTATGAATTAACACATGTGGAATTATATACTTAACAAAAAAGTGTGAAACAACTGAAAATATGTCTTATATTCTAGGTTCTTCAAAGTAGCCACCTTTTGTTTTGATGACTGCTTTGCACACTCTTGGCATTCTCTTGATGAGCTTCAAGAGGTAGTCACCGGAAATGGTTTTCACTTCACAGGTGTGCCCTGTCAGGTTTAATAAGTGGGATTTCTTGCCTTATAAATGGGGTCGGGACCATCAGTTGTGTTGTGCAGAAGTCTGGTGGATACCCAGCTGATAGTCCTACTGAAAAGACTGTTAGAATTTGTATTATGGCAAGAAAAAAGCAGCTAAGTAAAGAAAAACGAGTGGCCATCATTACTTTAAGAAATGAAGGTCAGTCAGTCCGAAAAATTGGGAAAATTTTGAAAGTGTCCCCAAGTGCAGTTGCAAAAACCATCAAGCGCTACAAAGAAACTGGCTCACATAAGGACTGCTCCAGGAAATAGAGACCAAGAGTCACCTCTGCTTCTGAGGATAAGTTTATCCGAATCACCAGCCTCAGAAATTGCAGGTTAACAGCAGCTCAGATTAGAGGACCGGGTCAATGCCACACAGAGTTCTAGAGCAGACCCATCTCTACAACAAATGTTAAGAGGACACTTTGTGCAGCAGGCCTTCATGGTAAAATAGGTGCTAGGAAACCACTGCTAAGGACAGGCAACAAGCAGAAGAGATTTGTTTGGGCTAAAGAACCAAGGAATGGACATTAGACCAGTGGAAATCTGTGCTTTGGTCTGATGAGTCCAGATTTGAGATCTTTGGTTTTAACCACCGTGTCTTTGTGCGACGCAGAAAAGGTGAACGGATGGACTCTACATGCCTGGTTCCCACTGTGAAGCATGGAGGAGGAGGTGTGATGGCGTGGGGGTGCTTTGCTGGTGACATTGTTGGGGATTTATTCAAAATTGAAGGCATACTGAACCAGCATGGCTACCACTGCATCTTGCAGCGGCATGCTATTTTTGCAGTTAGTTGGACCATCATTTATTTTTCAACAGGAAAATGACCCCAAACACACCTCCAGGCTGTGTAAGGGCTATTTTACCAAGAAGGAGAGTGATGGGGGCTACACCAGATGACCTGGCCTCCACAGTCACCAGACCTGAACCCATTCGAGCTGGTTTGGGGTGAGCTGGACCGCAGAGTGAAGGTAAAAGGGCCAACAAGTGCTAAGCATCTCTGGTAACTCCTTTAAGATTGTTGGAAGACCATTCCCGGTGACTACCTCTTGAAGCTCATCAAGAGAATGCCAAGAGTGTGCAAAGCAGTCATCAAAGCAAAAGGTGGCTACTTTGAAGAACCTAGAATATAAGACATATTTTCAGTTGTTTCACACTTTTTTGTTAAGTACCATATATAATTCCACATGCGTTAATTCATAGTTTTGATGCCTTCAGTGTGAATGTACAATTTTCATAGTCATGAAAATACAGAAAAATCTTTAAATGAGAAGGTGTGTCCAAACTTTTGGTCTGTACTGTATGTATAGCACAGTCCTTTGGTATATAGTATACACTCTTATTATCTATGGCGCCATCCTTAGTTACTTAGTTTCCTCTTTTATTATGTGTAACATGCCGTCCTTTACGTAACATCCGCTCTAGTTGTATATAATGCCGTCCCTTATTTTAAAGCTTCTTCTGCTGTTATGTACAGCACTGTCTCCTACATAGTTCTCTCTCTTGTTAGAATATAAAATGACTGCTGATGGGCAGCCGGTGACCAGAAGACCAGTCCATCAGCAGCTCCGTTAGAAAAGAAGCTTTCCCATGCTCCATCAGCAGTCATTCCATTATATATCAACAAGAGAGGACAGTATGTAATAAAGACAGGGCTCTATATAATCCGATATGTCGGGACAGTGGTGCACATAAGTAGGGGCACTGTGTAGTAAGGGATAGCAATATACAGTGGGGAAAATTCCTTGCTGATTTTGTAAGGTTGCCCACTGACAAAGACATGAACTGTCTATAATTTTAAAAGTAGGTTAATTTTAACATTGAGAGATAGAATATCAAAAATAAAATCCAGAAAATCACATTGTATAAATTATATATACGGTAAGTTTCTTTGCATTTTGCAGTGAGATGTAAGTATTTGATCCCCTACCAACCATTAAGAGTTCTGGTTCCTACAGACTAGTTAGATGCTCTTAATCAAATCGTTACCTGCATTAAGGACAGCTGTTTTACATAGTCAGCTTTATAAAAGACTCCTGTCTACAGACTCAATTAATCATTCAGACTCTAACCTCTACAACATGGGCAAGACCAAAGAGCTTTCTAAGGATGTCAGGGACAAGATCATAAACCTGCACAAAGCTGGAATGGGATACAAAACCATACGCAAGATGCTGGGTGAGAAGGAGACAACTGTTGGTGCAATAGTAAAAAAATCGAAGAAATACAAAACGATTGTCAATCAACATCGATCGGGGGCACCATGCAAAATCTCACCTCATGGTGTATCCTTGATCACAAGGAGGTGAGAAATCAGCCTAAAAGTATACAGGGGGAACTTGTTAATGATCTCCAGGCAGCTAGGATCACAGTCACCAAGAAAACCATTGCTAACACATTACGCCGTTAAGGTTTAAAATCCTGCAGTGCCCGCAAGGTCCCCCTGCTTAAGAAGGCACATGAACAGGCCCATCTGAAGTTTGCCAATCAACATCTGAATGATTCTGTGAGTGATTGGGAGAAGGTGCTGTGGTCAGATGAGACAAAAATTAAGGTCTTTGGCATTAATTCATCTCGCCGTGTTTTGAGGAAGAGAAATGCTGTCTATGACCCAAAGAACACCATCCTCACTCTCAAGCATGGAGGTGGAAATATTATGTTTTGTGGGGTTTTCTCTGCTAAGGGCACAGAACTACCTGACCGCATCAATGGGAGAATGGATGGAGCCATGTACTGTAAAATCCTGAGTGACAACCTCCTTCCCCCCGCCAGGACATTAAAAATGGGTTGTGGCTGGGTCTTCCAGCAAGACAATGACCCAAACCATACAGCCAAGGCAACAAAGGAGTAGCTCAAAAAGATGCAAATTAAGGTCATGGAATGGTCTAGCCAGTCCCCAGACCTTAATCCCATAGAAAACTTATGGAGGGAGTTGAAGCTCTGAGTTGCCAAGGGACAGCCTCAAAATCTTAATGATTTAGAGATGATATGTAAAGAGGAGTGGACCAAAATTCCTCCTGACATGTGCACAAAACCTCATCATCAACTACAAAAAATGTCTGACTGCTGTGCTTGCCACCAAGTATTAAGTCTTGTTTGCCAGAGGGATCAAATACTTATTTCTCACTGCAAAATGCAAATCATTTTATTTAATTTATACAATGTGATTTTCTGGACTTTATTTTTGATATACTCTCAATGTTAAAATTAACCTGCCTTTAAAATTATAGACTGTTCATGTCTTTGTTACTGGGCAAAATTACAAAATCAACAAGGGATCAAATACTTATTGCCCCCACGGTACATAAAAAGGGAGACTATGTAAGAAATATTGAGATATATATATAAATATACTAGCTGAAGAGCCCGGCGTTGCCTGGGCATAGTAAATATCTGTGGTTAGTTATAGCACCTCACTTCTCTTATTTTCCCATCACGCCTCTCATTTTCCCCCTCACATTTCTCATTTTCTCCCTTACACCTCTCATTTTCCCCCTCACTCCTCTCATTCCCCCCTAACACTTGTCATTTCAACCTCACATCTGTCATTTTCCGATCACTCCACTATTTTCCCTCACTCCACTCATTTTGCACTCACATCTTTTCATTTTCACCTCACACCTCTCATTTTCACCTCACAGCTCTCATTTTCCCCTCAGTATATACATGTTTGTCATCTCCCTTATATATAGTATACACCCGTAGGTCATCTCCTGTATATAGTATATACCTGTATGTCATCTCCCCTGTAAATAGTATATGCCTGCTGTATGTCATCTCCACCTGTATATTGTATATACCTATGTGTCATCTCCTCCTGTATATAGTATATACCTGTATGTCATCTCTTCTGTACATACTATATACCTGTATGTCATTTCCTCCTATATCTATAATATAACGCTGGGAGCGTCACTCTGTCCGAAGCCTTTATAGACTGCGCAAGCGCAAGCGACGGCGCAGTCTGGGCCTCACAGAGTGACGCTCCCGGGAGATCGCGGTGTGCATTCACACTGAACGCACACCACGATCTCCAACAGAGAAGCAGGGACCGCCAGGAGGGTGAGTATCACCTATATTCACCTGTCCTGCGTTCCATCACTGAGCGCCGCCATCTTCCCGGTCTTCGGCCTGTAACCTTCAGTTCAGAGGGCGCGATGACGCGCTTAATGCGTGCCGGCGCCGCCCTCTGACTGAACAGTCACGGCCAGGAGACCGGGAAGATGGTGGCGCCCAGAGCTGGAACACAGGACAGGTGAATATAGTAAGTGCTGGGGGGCCTGAGCAGGCGGGGACACCGGCACGCTGTGGGGGTCAGGTGCCGGTGTCCCCGCCTGCTCAGGCCCCCCAGCACTCGGCACCGAGCGGGTCAGAGGCAGTATGGGGACGCAGGATGGAGCAGCACATAAGGATGGGGACGCAGGATGGAGCAGCACATAAGGATGGGGACGCAGGATGGAGCAGCACATAAGGATGGGGACGCAGGATGCAGCAGCACATAAGGATGGGGACGCAGGATGGAGCAGCACATAAGGATGGGGACGCAGGATGGAGCAGCACATAGGATGGGGACGCAGGATGGAGCAGCACATAAGGATGGGGACGCAGGATGGAGCAGCACATAAGGATGGGGACGCAGAATGGAGCAGCACATAAGGATGGGGACGCAGGATGGAGCAGCACATAAGGATGGGGACGCAGGATGGAGCAGCACATAAGGATGGGGACGCAGGATGGAGCAGCACATAAGGATGGGGACGCAGGATAGAGCAGCACATAAGGATGGGGACGCAGGATGGGTGCAGCACATAAGGATGGGGACGCAGGATGGAGCAGCACATAAGGATGGGGACGCAGGATGGAGCAGCACATAAGGATGGGGACGCAGGATGGAGCAGCACATAAGGATGGGGACGCAGGATGGAGCAGCACATAAGGATGGGGACGCAGGATGGAGCAGCACATAAGGATGGGGACGCAGGATGGAGCGGCACATAAGGATGGGGACGCAGGATGGAGCGGCACATAAGGATGGGGACGCAGGATGGAGCAGCACATAAGGATGGGGACGCAGGATGGAGCAGCACATAAGGATGGGGACGCAGGATGGAGCAGCACATAAGGATGGGGACGCAGGATGGAGCAGCACATAAGGATGGGGACGCAGGATGGAGCAGCACATAAGGATAGGGACGCAGGATGGAGCAGCACATAAGGATGGTGACGCAGGATGGAGCAGCACATAAGGATGGGGATGCAGGATGGGTGCAGCGCATGACAGGATGGGGACGCAGGATGGGAGCAGCACATGACAGAATGGAGGCGCAGGATGGAGCAGCACATGACAGGATGGGGACGCAGCATGGGAGCAGCGCATGACAGGATGGGGACGCAGGATGGAGCAGCGCATGACAGGATGGGGACGTAGGATGGGAGCAGCGCATGACAGGATGGGGACGCAGGATGGAGCAGCACATGACAGGATGGGGACGCAGGATGGGAGCAGCGCATCACAGGATGGGAGCAGCGCATCACAGGATGGGGACGCAGGATGGGAGCAGCGCATGACAGGATGGGGACGCAGGATGGGAGCAGCGCATGACAGGATGGGGACGCAGGATGGAGCAGCACATGACAGGATGGGGACGCAGGATGGAGCAGCGCATGACAGGATGGGGACGCAGGATGGAGCAGCACATGACAGGATGGGGACGCAGGATGGAGCAGCGAATGACAGGATGGGGACGCAGGATGGAGCAGCACATGACAGGATGGGGACGCAGGATGGAGCAGCGCATGACAGGATGGGGACGCAGCATGGGAGCAGCGCATGACAGGATGGGGACGCAGGATGGAGCAGCGCATGACAGGATGGGGACGCAGGATGGAGCAGCACATGACAGGATGGGGACGCAGGATGGAGCAGCACATGACAGGATGGGGACGCAGGATGGGAGCAGCGCATCACAGGATGGGAGCAGCGCATCACAGGATGGGGACGCAGGATGGGAGCAGCGCATGACAGGATGGGGACGCAGGATGGGAGCAGCGCATGACAGGATGGGGACGCAGGATGGAGCAGCACATGACAGGATGGGGACGCAGGATGGAGCAGCGCATGACAGGATGGGGACGCAGGATGGAGCAGCACATGACAGGATGGGGACGCAGGATGGAGCAGCGAATGACAGGATGGGGACGCAGGATGGAGCAGCACATGACAGGATGGGGACGCAGGATGGAGCAGCACATACCAGGATGGAGACCATATACCAATATAAATGCTCGCCACCCGGGCGTAGAACGGGTTCAATAGCTAGTATAGTATATACCTGTATGTCATCTCCTGTATATAGAATATACCTGTATGTCATCTCCCCTGTATATAGTATATACGTGTGTCATCTCCCCTGTATATAGTATATACCTGTGTGTCATCTCCCCTGTAAATAGTATGTACCTGTATGTCATCTCCCCTGTATATAGTATATACCAGTGTGTCATCTCCTCCTGTATATAGTATATACCTGTGTGTCATCTCCTGTCATGATCCCAATGGCAGGGGATCACAAAAGGACAAGCACAAAAAAAACAGAACAAGCTCTAGGGTGATGGAAACTGAGCTGACCGCGATCCTGAACCTAATTCACAACACTAGCAGTAGCCGGGGAACGTGCCTACGATGATTCTAGACGTCTCTTGCCTCCAGAGAAACACCCCACAGAAATAGCAGCCCCCCACATGTAATGACGGTGAAATGAGAGGAAAGCACATACGTAGTAATGAAAACAGATTCAGCAAAATGAGGCCCGCTAAAACTAGATAGCAGAGGACACAAAAGTGAACTGCGCGGTCAGCGAAAAACCCTACAAAAAACCATCCTGAAATTACTTGAACTCATGTGCCAACTCATGGAACATGAGGAGTAATATCAGCCCACTAGAGCAACCAGCAACAAGGAATCACATAACTGCAAGCTGGACTAAAACAAAAATAAAGCAAAACGTGGAACAGGAAAATCAAAAACTTAGCTTGTCCAGATGATTACAGAAGCAGAAAGCAGAGGTAACAAGACACACTGATTACATTGATCGCCGGCGAGGAAATGACAAGAAAGCCAGGTTAAATAGGAAACTCCCATATCCTGATAGAACAGGTGGACACCAGAGACCGCAGAGAACACAAGTCACCCAGTACCATCTGTAACCACCAGAGGGAGCCCAAAAACAGAATCCACAACAATCTCCCCTGTATATAGTATATATGTGTGTGTCATCTCCTCCTGTATATAGTATATAACTATGTCATCTCATCCTATATATAGTATATACCTGTGTGTCATCTCCCCTGTATATAGTATATATGTGTGTGTCATCTCCCCTGTATATAGTATATACCTGTGTGTCATCTCTTCCTGTATATAGTATATATCTGTGTGTCATTTCCTCCTGTATTAGACCGCATTCACACGTTATTTGGTCAGTATTTTTACCTCAGTTTTTGTAAGATAAATTGGCAGCCTGATAAATCCCCAGCCAACAGGAAGCCCTCCCCCCTGGCAGTGTATATTAGCTCACACATACACATAATAGACAGGTCATGTGACTGACAGCTGCGGTATTTCCTATATGTTACAGTTGTTGCTCTTGAAGTTTGTCTGCTTATTAATCAGATTTTAATTTTTGAAGAATAATACCAGACTTGTGCGTGTTTTAGGGCGAGTTTCATGTGTCAAGTAGTGTGTGTTGAGTTGCTTGTGGCGACATACATGTAGCGACTTTTGTGAGATGAGTTTTGTGTGGTGACATGCGTGTAGCAACTTTTTGTGTCGAGTTGCATGTGACAAGTTAGTGTAGCAAGTTGTCTGCACATTTGTTTGCACATGGCGAGTTTTGCGCGTGGCGAGTTTTATGTGTGGTGCGTTTTGAGTATGTGCAAGTTTTGTGTGAGGCAACTTTTGCATGTGTTGCAACTTTTGTGCATGTGGCAATTTTTCCGCACGTGCAAGTTTTACGTGTGGCGAGTTTTCCATGAGGTGAGTTTTGCGTGAGCCTAGTTTTGCATGTGGTGAGTTTTGCACGTGGCGAGTTTTGAGCGGCGACTTTTGTGTTTTGACTTTTATGCGGCGAGGTTGATTTATGTGTGGTGAAATGTGTGCTGAGGGTGGTATATGTGTTCAAGCACGTGGTAGTGTGTGGTGCATTTTGTGCGTGTGTTCATATTCCCGTGTGTGGTGAGTATCCCATGTCGGGGCCCCACCTTAGCAACTGTACGGTATATACTCTTTGGCGCCATCGCTCTTACTCTTTAAGTCCCCCTTGTTCACATCTGGCAGCTGTCAGTTTGCCTCCAACACTTTTCCTTTCACTTTTTTCCCATTATGTAGATAGGGGCAAAATTGTTTGGTGAATTGGAACGCGCGGGGTTAAAATTTCACCTCAAAGCATAGCCTATGACGCTCTCAGGGTCCAGACGTGTGACTGTGCAAAATTTTGTGGCTGTAGCTGCGACGGTGCAGATACCAATCCCGGACATACACACACACATACACACACACATACACACACACATTCAGCTTTATATATTAGATGTGTGCATGTGTGGTTATATATATAGCTTTGTCGCTATAAGAGGAGGGGGGCCCAGACATTTCTTGCATAGGGGCCGCCCCAAGCTGTCAATGTCCACCCCTGTGCTGTATAATATGATGAATGTAATATGTTAGGAGGATAAAAACTTTGATAAGATGAGTGTTTCTTTAATAGCATTAGGGGGTGCCTGGCCGCCGTACTGAAAGTGCTGCTCCATGGAGAACATTAACTTTGTTCATCCCAGGAGCCATCAGCCATGCTGACATGGCTACGGTCAATGCTCACAGCATTGAAAGTGGAGGCTGTAGGCACACCAAAGAACTTTTACTGACAGCCAATTGTGCAGTGCATCAAAGTGCCAGGCTGTGCTTACAGCTCATAGTGCTGTGAGAGGTGTGACTGTATACGAGCTGACATGCTTGTATGACTGATACCCAGCAGCAATGGGGTGGAATAATAAAGGTAATTTTCTCCTGGGAGCTGCACTTTAAATACAGCTACTCACCTCTCTCCGAAGACTTCGTCGCTCTGATGCTTCTCTTCTGGGGATGGGCCACATATGTCTGCTCAACGCATGAATTAAATTATAATATTCACCCCTCTTCTGTGATCTCCTCTTCCTCGGACTCAAACTCATATATCCATGTTCACAGGCTGCAGTTCTATGTATGAGCCACAACCCACTATAATAAACAAAAGAGAATTTGGCAATCTTGACCTGTATTGCAGGCAGTGAAACCAGAAGCAGATTATACATTTCCATAGAGATATATACAATGTAACAATTTATTTCTATGCTCCCTGTACACCAAAGGGGAAGAAAAAGTCAGATTTTTTTTGTTCCTATAAACCTACTCAAAATAATAAAAAGCAATTACAAAACTTTTTTTAAATTCTTTTTTTTAAGTCTGCCTTGCATTTGAAACAACAAACTTCAAAACTACAGGCAGGAGCAAAAGCAATTAAGCCACAGGATCTGGTCATGTAATAAAAAGAATTTTGTATACTTGATCTGTATTGCAGTCTCTGACATCACAGGCAGATTGTACCAATAAATTGTACACAGCAGTGTATTTCTATATATTTGTTGTATTCTAGAGGGAGAATAAAAGATTTTTTCCATCTTAGAAAATTATAGAAAATTAATAGAAAAGATAAAAAAATGCGTTTTTTTTAAATAAACATCACAAATCAGAAAATAAGTGGCATATTTTATGACCTTGTTATGAAATGACCCGCACAACACAACGATCAGATTTATGGAGAGTTGTTAAAAATGCAAAAAAAAAAAATAAAATGGTGTGACTGATATTTTTTCTCTATTAAACACATTAAAAAAATGTCATAAAAATAGTAATGCTGGGGCCGTATTCCCAAGCAGTGTAAATGATGTGTTCTTTCTACTGCTTTTTTCTGCAGGTGCCCTCACCACACAACGCAATAACAATCTCCTCTAATTACTGCGTGTTTGCTACCTTTCTTTTAAGCATTTTCCCCCTTATTTCGTGTGATTTTGGTGCAGATCTGAAGCAGACATTTTTATGGTTTTTTTTAATAGTACTGAAAAGTTTGTGTTTTCTTTTCAGAAGAATATGGAGAAAAAAATGCACAAAAATGCAAAACCGCAGAGTTCAGCAGCGTCTTCAGACCACAGAGGGTGGAGATTTCATAGAATCACATGTACTTTGCTTGGAAATTTAGACTGTGTTAAAAAAAAAACGCATGTAAAAAACTGTAGTTACTTTTTTAAGTGCAGAATCAAAGCTTTTCTGTACTATAAAAACACCACTTCAAAAATACGGCATTACAACTGCACCAGAAATGCATCACAGAACGGGGAAAAGGCCTAAAAAAACTGCAGTGCATGTGTGCAGTGTATTGCCAAGCAGGCGGTCAATCAATGTGCCAAGCTGTTATTACAGCGGCACGCACAGTGTAGTAAGCAATGGCTGTAACTGCTGCCTGCACCGTCCAGATGACTGGAAGCAAATGACTGCAGGGAGAATAGAACTTCATTTTCACACTGTAGCTTCTACTCCTCCAATTCAGCCAGGTAGGACTCCCATTATATCTGCCAGAAAATAGCGTTTCTGGAGGTGACAGATTTCCTTTAAAAAGACACTGACAGCACAGAATAAGTGTTCAAGCCAAGTACAGGAGCTGATTGCATCATGGTAGACAACCATTTATCCGCATCTTCTAATTATGCAAATTGTCTCTTCAGAGAGGAAGAGAGCTAGAACTCTAGTGCCACCTATTGGAAGGTAGCAATCCTGCAAATTAAGATTCTGGTTTGGCTTTTATCCTAAGTCATGTGACAAGGCTCGTTAAAGGGTCAACACTGACTTGTAGAATTGCCACTTCCAATAGGTGGCACTAGAGTTCTAGCTCTCTTCCTCTCTGAAAAGACAATTTGCATAATTAGCATATTACCCAGAGGAGCATTGCGGCTTTAAGTCAAAATATATCTAGAGACATAATTATGAAGTTTGCATCTAACAAAGTTGTCTCAAAATTCAGTGAAAAGTTTTTTTTTTCTTCTTTCCCATAATACCCCTTGTGGCAACATAACAGGCTGTGAAGGCCGACTAGTCTGTGGAAAATAACGCCCCATCGATTAGTCAATGGCGTAATTAGCCATACAGTCATGGCCAAAAGTATTCACAACCCTGCAATTCTGTCAGATAATACTCAGTTTCTTCCTGAAAATGATTGCAAACACAAATTCTTTGGTATTATTATCTTCATTTAATTTGTCTTAAATGAAAAAACACAAAAGAGAATGAAGCAAAAAGCAAAACATTGATCATTTAACACAAAACTCCAAAAATGGGCCAGACAAAAGTATTGGCACCCTCAGCCTAATACTTGGTTGCACAACCTTTAGCCAAAATAACTGCGATCAACCGCTTCCGGTAACCATCAATGAGTTTCTTACAATGCTCTGCTGGAATTTTAGACCATTCTTCTTTGGCCAACTGCTCCAGGTCCCTGATATTTGAAGGGTGCCTTCTCCAAACTGCCATTTTTAGATCTCTCCACAGGTGTTCTATGTGATTCAGGTCTGGACTCATTGCTGGCCACCTTAGAAGCCTCCAGTGCTTTCTCTCAAACCATTTTCTAGTGCTTTTTGAAGTGTGTTTTGGATCATTGTCCTGCTGGAAGACCCATGACCTCTGAGGGAGACCCTGCTTTCTCACAATGGGCCCTGCATTATGCTGAAACATTTGTTGGTAGTCTTCAGACTTCATAATGCCATGCACACGGTCAAGCAGTCCAGTGCCAGAGGCAGCAAAGCAACCCCAAAACATCAGGGAACCTCTGCCATGTTTGACTGTAGGGACCGTGTTCTTTTCTTTGAATGCCTCTTTTTTTCTCCTGTAAACTCTATGTTGATGCCTTTGCCCAAAAAGCTCTACTTTTGTCTCATCTGACCAGAGAACATTCTTCCAAAACGTTTTAGGCTTTTTCAGGTAAGTTTTGGCAAACTCCAGCCTGGCTTTTTTATGTCTCGGGGTAAGAAGTGGGGTCTTCCTGGTTCTCCTACCATGCAGTCCCTTTTCATTCAGACGCCGACGGATAGTACGGGTTGACACTGTTGTACCCTCGGACTGCAGGGCAGCTTGAACTTGTTTGGATGTTAGTCGAGGTTCTTTATCCAACATCCGCACAATCTTGCGTTGAAATCTCTTGTCAATTTTTCTTTTCCATCCACATCTAGGGAGGTTAGCCACAGTGCCATGGGCTTTACACTTCTTGATGACACTGCGCATGGTAGACACAGGAACATTGAGGTCTTTGGAGATGGACTTGTAGCATTAAAATTGCTCATGCTTCCTCACAATTTGGTTTCTCAAGTCCTCAGACAGTTCTTTGGTCTTCTTTCTTTTCTCCATGCTCAATATGGTACACACAAGGACACAGGACAGAGGTTGAGTCAACTTTAATCCATGTCAACTGGCTGCAAGTGTGATTTAGTTATTGCCAACACCTGTTAGGTGCCACAGGTAAGTTACAGGTGCTGTTAATTACACAATTTAGAGAAGCATCACATGATTTTTCAAAGGGTGCCAATACCTTTGTCCACCCCCTTTTTATGTTTGGTGTGGAATTATATCCAATTTGGCTTTAGGACACTTATTTTTGTGTTTTTTTTCATTTAAGACAAATTAAATGAAGATAATAATACCAAATAATTTGTGTTTGCAATCATTTTCAGGAAGAAACTGAGTATTATCTGACAGAATTGCAGGGGTGTGAATACTTTTGGCCATGACTGTAAGTCTCCTCATCTCGGCATACTTAGCATGTCGGTCTCCGTAAGGAGAAACGATATTTCTTGGATTCCGCACCTTCTGACCGGCTTGTTTGCCTTCTATCTCCTCCCTTCTGTGGCACTATGAAGCCAGAGCTATCAATCTAAGACGAAGTGGAGAAATTAGAAAGATTTCTCAGAGAAAGAAGCAGATTTCTTTGATAAGATATATCACAAAGTCGTTTATTTTATTGTGTACTATTGATTGATGAAATAACAATTAAATACGATGGCTACACTATAAATGGCTGGCAACGGCATGACGCCCCGAGCGCCTGTACTTAGTTTGAACAGTCATTCTGTGCTGACAGGATCTTTACGGATTTACCGACATTGAAACGTCTCCCCCATGAGTCACATATTTCCATTCTCAGTCTAAAAATGACGAGCTGAACGGTCCCAAAGCTCTCCCCTATATCAGCCATTCCTGCTGCTCACTAAAAACAGTGTACAGAGGGATGAGATGGAAAAGAGTAGGTAATAAAACAGTTTGAATGCAGCATCATTAAGGAATAAACAATCAAAAAAGCACAAAATAAGGTACATTTGCCACTTCAAACAAACCCATCATCACACTGTGGGACTTCGATATTTTTAAAACAATGCATCTGGAGTATGGGATATTCCCGTGGTTTTCTACTTAATTATCCTACAAGGCTGCCTCTTTTATTTATTCTGACTGCCAAGCTCAATACAAGTTAAAATAAACTACTCCCACTCCAACCATGATAATACAGATTCATTCATGTTGAGTTCTGTAGAAATAGAAATATCCAGCAGAGAATACAATGGCACATGGGATGTCAGAAAATGACAAACACATTGCCAAAATATATCTAGAGACGTAATTATGAAATTTGCATCTAACAAAGTTGTTTCAAAATTCAGTGAAACCATAACAGGCTGTGAAGGCTGACTAGTCTGTGGAAAACAATGCCCCATCGATTAGTCAATGGCGTAATAAGCATATGAAATGCACAGTTTATAAAGCCTCTTTTAAACCATGGGTCTAGCTATTAAACACTCTAGATGGCTGGCTAGGTGAGGTATTTAGCAACAAATAGGCTAATACTTATGGGTTAGAGGGCATGGGCGATCGGTCAGTTCCATTTTACTTACCATTCTCTACCTATTCTAACTACTTTTATTTTTTACTTACTTCCATTTAAATGACACATCATTTGGGAAATCATCAGTGCATGCTGGGATACGTAAGCAAGACGTCAACACCTTAAACACACGGTCAGCAGAGATGTCCATTTCAATACCTGGGCTAGTCCCTTGTTGTGAATTCTGTGGCAGAGCTCCCTCCTGTGGTCACAACTGGTACTTCGGCTGATTCTCTCTATGAGCTTCCGTTGGTGGAGGAAAGTGGTACTGCGGCTTCTGAGTTTCCTTCCTCAGGTGATGTGGTGAAGTTGTTAGGTGCTGCTCTATTTAACTCAACCTAGTGCTTTGATCCTGGCTTCCAGTCAATGTTCTAGTATTGGACTTGCTTCCTCCTGGATCGTTCCTGTGGCCTGCTGCTCTGCATAGCTAAGTTCCGCTTTTGTTATTTTTGTTTGCTGTTTTTTCTGTCCAGCTTGCTTATTTGGTTTTTTCTTGCTTGCTGGAAGCTCTGGGACGCAGAGGGTGTACCTCCGTGCCGTTAGTCGGTACGGAGGGTCTTTTTGCCCCCTTTGCGTGGTTGTTTGTAGGGTTTTGTGTTGACCGCAAAGTTACCTTTCCTATCCTCGCTCTGTTCAGAAAGTCAGGCCTCACTTTGCTAAATCTATTTCATCTCTACGTTTGTCTTTTCATCTTACTCACAGTCATTATATGTGGGGGGCTGCCTTTTCCTTTGGGGTATTTCTCTGAGGCAAGGTAGGCTTATTTTCTATCTTCGGGCTAGCTAGTTTCTCAGGCTGTGCCGAGTTGCATAGGGAGCGTTAGGCGCAATCCACGGCTGCCTTTAGTGTGGTTGGAGAGGATTAGGGATTGCGGTCAGCAGAGTTCCCACGTCTCAGAACTCGTTCTATGTTTTTGGGTTATTGTCAGGTCACTGTATGTGCTCTGACTTCTATGTCCATTGTGGTACTGAATTACCTAATCATAACAGTACTGGAAGCCCAAAGTACTAATGATTCTCAATAGAGGGAAAAAAGAAGTTCTGAGACCATTTTTTTTTCTCTGCACTGTGTTTTGCCTTTTTTTTCCCCTAGACATTTGGGTGGTTCAGGACACAGGTGTAGCGATGGACATTAAAGGTCTGTCTTCATGTGTGGATCAGCTCACGGCAAGAGTACAAAATATTCAAGACTTTGTGGTTCAGAATTCTATGTTGGAACCAAGAATTCCTATTCCTGATTTGTTTTTTGGAGATAGAACTAAATTTCTGAGTTTCAAAAATAATTGTAAACTATTTCTGGCTTTGAAACCTCGCTCCTCTGGTGACCCAGTTCAACAAGTTAGGATCATTATTTCTTTTTTACGTGGCGACCCTCAGGACTGGGCGTTTTCTCTTGCGCCAGGAGATCCTGCATTGTGTAATATTGATGCGTTTTTCCTGGCGCTCGGATTGCTGTACGATGAACCTAATTCAGTGGATCAGGGAGAGAAAAATTTGCTGGCTCTGTGTCAGGGTCAGGATGAGATAGAGGTATATTGTCAGAAATTTAGAAAGTGGTCCGTACTCACTCAATGGAATGAAGGTGCGCTCGCAGCTATTTTCAGAAAGGGTCTCTCTGAAGCCCTTAAGGATGTCATGGTGGGATTTCCTATGCCTGCTGGTCTGAATGAGTCTATGTCTTTGGCTATTCAAATCGGTCGACGCTTGCGTGAGCGTAAATCTGTGCACCATTTGGCGGTATTATCTGAGCATAAACCTGAGCCTATGCAGTGCGATAGGACTTTGACCAGAGTTGAACGGCAAGAACACAGACGTCAGAATGGGCTGTGTTTCTACTGTGGTGATTCCACTCATGCTATCTCTGATTGTCCTAAGCGCACTAAGCGGTTCGCTAGGTCTGCCACCATTGGTACGGTACAGTCAAAATTTCTTTTGTCCGTGGTCCTTGATCTGCTCTTTGTCATCTTATTCTGTCATGGCATTTGTGGATTCAGGCGCTGCCCTGAATTTGATGGACTTGGAGTATGCTAGGCGATGTGGGATTTTCTTGGAGCCCTTGCAGTGTCCTATTCCATTGAAAGGAATTGATGCTACGCCTTTGGCCAAGAATAAGCCTCAGTACTGGACCCAGCTGACCATGTGCATGGCTCCTGCACATCAGGAGGTTATTCGCTTTCTGGTGTTGCATAATCTGCATGATGTGGTCGTGTTGGGGTTGCCATGGCTACAAGTCCATAATCCAGTATTAGATTGGAAATCCATGTCTGTGTCCAGCTGGGGTTGTCAGGGGGTACATGGTGATGTCCCATTTCTGTCTATTTCGTCATCCACCCCTTCTGAGGTCCCAGAGTTCTTGTCTGATTACCGGGATGTATTTGATGAGCCCAAGTCCGATACCCTACCTCCGCATAGGGATTGTGATTGTGCTATCGATTTGATTCCTGGTAGTAAATTCCCAAAAGGTCGACTGTTTAATTTATCTGTGCCTGAGCACGCCGCTATGCGGAGTTATGTGAAGGAGTCCTTGGAGAAGGGGCACATTCGCCCGTCATCGTCGCCATTAGGAGCGGGGTTCTTTTTTGTGGCCAAGAAGGATGGTTCGCTGAGACCTTGTATAGATTACCACCTTCTAAATAAGATCACGGTTAAATTTCAGTACCCCTTGCCGCTGTTATCCGATTTGTTTGCTCGGATTAAGGGGGCTAGTTGGTTCACCAAGATAGATCTTCGTGGTGCGTATAATCTTGTGCGTATTAAGCGAGGCGATGAATGGAAAACTGCATTTAATACGCCCGAGGGCCATTTTGAGTACCTAGTAATGCAATTCGGACTTGCCAATTGCTCCATCAGTGTTTCAGTCCTTTATGCATGACATCTTCCGAGAGTACCTGGATAAATTCCTGATTGTATACTTGGATGATATTTTGGTCTTCTTGGATGATTGGGAATCTCATGTGAAGCAGGTCAGAACGGTGTTTCAGGTCCTGCGTGCTAATTCTTTGTTTGTGAAGGGATCAAAGTGTCTCTTTGGTGTTCAGAAGATTTCATTTTTGGGGTTCATTTTTTCCCCTTCTACTATCAAGATGGACCCTGTTAAGGTCCAAGCCATCCATGATTGGACTCAGCCGACATCTCTGAAAAGTCTGCAAAAGTTCCTGGGCTTTGCTAATTTTTATCATCGCTTCATCTGCAATTTTTCTAGTATTGCTAAACCATTGACCGATTTGACCAAGAAGGGTGCTGATGTGGTCAATTGGTCTTCTGCTGCTGTGGAAGCTTTTCAAGAGTTGAAGCGTCGTTTTTCTTCTGCCCCTGTGTTGTGTCAACCAGATGTTTCGCTTCCATTCCAGGTCGAGGTTGATGCTTCTGAGATTGGAGCGGGGGCTGTTTTGTCGCAGAGAAGTTCTGATTGCTCGGTGATGAAACCATGCGCCTTCTTTTCCAGGAAGTTTTCGCCTGCTGAGCGAAATTATGATGTTGGCAATCGAGAGTTGCTGGCCATGAAGTGGGCATTCGAGGAGTGGCGTCATTGGCTTGAAGGAGCTAAGCATCGCGTGGTGGTCTTGACTGATCACAAGAACTTGACTTATCTCGAGTCTGCCAAGCGGTTGAATCCCAGACAGGCTCGTTGGTCGCTGTTTTTTTGCCCGTTTTGACTTTGTGGTTTCGTACCTTCCGGGCTCTAAAAATGTGAAGGCGGATGCCCTGTCTAGGAGTTTTGTGCCCAACTCTCCGGGTTTATCTGAGCCGGCGGGTATTCTCAAAGAGGGAGTAATTGTGTCTGCCATCTCCCCTGATTTGCGGCGGGCGCTGCAAAAATTTCAGGCTAATAAACCTGATCGTTGCCCAGCGGAGAAACTGTTTGTCCCTGATAGGTGGACGAATAAAGTTATCTCTGAGGTTCATTGTTCGGTGTTGGCTGGTCATCCTGGAATCTTTGGTACCAGAGAGTTAGTGGCTAGATCCTTTTGGTGGCCATCTCTGTCGCGGGATATGGGTTCTTTTGTGCAGTCCTGTGGGATTTGTGCTCGGGCTAAGCCCTGCTGTTCTCGTGCCAGTGGGTTGCTTTTGCCCTTGCCGGTCCCGAAGAGGCCTTGGACACATATCTCTATGGATTTTATTTCAGATCTTCCCGTCTCTCAAAAAATGTCAGTCATTTGGGTGGTTTGTGATCGCTTCTCTAAGATGGTCCATTTGGTACCCTTGTCTAAATTACCTTCCTCCTCTGATTTGGTGCCATTGTTCTTCCAGCATGTGGTTCGTTTACATGGCATTCCAGAGAATATCGTTTCTGACAGAGGTTCCCAGTTTGTTTCGAGGTTTTGGTGAGCTTTTTGTGCTAGGATGGGCATTGACTTGTCTTTTTCCTCGGCTTTCCATCCTCAGACCAATGGCCAGACCGAACGAACCAATCAGACCTTGGAAACATATCTGAGATGCTTTGTTTCTGCTGATCAGGATGACTGGGTGTCCTTTTTGCCTTTGGCTGAGTTCGCCCTTAATAATCGGGCCAGCTCGGCTACCTTGGTTTCGCCGTTTTTCTGCAACTCTGGGTTCCATCCTCGTTTCTCTTCAGGGCAGGTTGAGTCTTCGGACTGTCCTGGTGTGGATACTGTGGTGGACAGGTTGCAGCAGATTTGGACTCATGTAGTGGACAATTTGACCTTGTCCCAGGAGAAGGCTCAACGTTTCGCTAATCGCAGACGCTGTGTGGGTCCCCGACTTTGTGTTGGGGATTTGGTTTGGTTGTTTTCTCATCATATTCCTATGAAGGTTTCCTCTCCTAAGTTTAAACCTCGTTTCATTGGTCCGTATAGGATTTCTGAGGTTCTTAATCCTGTGTCTTTTCGTTTGACCCTTCCAGATTCTTTTTCCATCCATAACGTATTCCATAGGTCATTGTTGCGGAGATACGTGGCACCTATGGTTCCATCTGTTGATCCTCCTGCTCCGGTTTTGGTGGAGGGGGAGTTGGAGTATATTGTGGAGAAGATTTTGGATTCTCGTGTTTCAAGACGGAAACTCCAGTATCTGGTTAAGTGGAAGGGTTATGCTCAGGAAGATAATTCCTGGGTCTTTGCCTCTGATGTCCATGCTCCCGATCTTGTTTGTGCCTTTCATATGGCTCATCCTGGTCGTCCTGGGGGCTCTGGTGAGGGTTCGGTGACCCCTCCTCAAGGGGGGGTACTGTTGTGAATTCTGTGGCAGAGCTCCCTCCTGTGGTCACAACTGGTACTTCGGCTGATTCTCTCTATGAGCTTCCGTTGGTGGAGGAAAGTGGTACTGCGGCTTCTGAGTTTCCTTCCTCAGGTGATGTGGTGAAGTCGTTAGGTGCTGCTCTATTTAACTCCACCTAGTGCTTTGATCCTGGCTTCCAGTCAATGTTCTAGTGTTGGACTTGCTTCCTCCTGGATCGTTCCTGTGGCCTGCTGCTCTGCATAGCTAAGTTCCGCTTTTGTTATTTTTGTTTGCTGTTTTTTCTGTCCAGCTTGCTTATTTGGTTTTTTCTTGCTTGCTGGAAGCTCTGGGACGCAGAGGGTGTACCTCCGTGCCGTTAGTCGGTACGGAGGGTCTTTTTGCCCCCTTTGCGTGGTTGTTTGTAGGGTTTTGTGTTGACCGCAAAGTTACCTTTCCTATCCTCGCTCTGTTCAGAAAGTCGGGCCTCACTTTGCTAAATCTATTTCATCTCTACGTTTGTCTTTTCATCTTACTCACAGTCATTATATGTGGGGGGCTGCCTTTTCCTTTGGGGTATTTCTCTGAGGTAAGGTAGGCTTATTGTCTATCTTCGGGCTAGCTAGTTTCTCAGGCTGTGCCGAGTTGCATAGGGAGCGTTAGGCGCAATCCACGGCTGCCTTTAGTGTGGTTGGAGAGGATTAGGGATTGCGGTCAGCAGAGTTCCCACGTCTCAGAGCTCGTTCTATGTTTTTGGGTTATTGTCAGGTCACTGTATGTGCTCTGACTTCTATGTCCATTGTGGTACTGAATTAACTAATCATAACAGTCCCTGCTCTACTGAGCATGTGTTCGTTGTCAACTCCAATGTATGCTCAGTAGGATCTTGTCGCTATGCTATATTCTTTTTAATGCAGTCACAGTGCACTCCCTAACAAGCTATGATCAAAAGTGACAAGCTAACAAACAAGTGCGCTGTAAGTATGCACTGTACGAAGATAAACCATTGAGCAGAAAAAGCAGAGACCTTTCCTGCCCCGAAAAGTGACGTCACTTTCTGGGGTGTGGTCAATGCTCATCGGGTTATCTCTAACATTGCGCTTTGTTGTCAGCTTGTCTCTTTTTATGAAAGCCGGCGATGGAGCTCACTGTCACTGTGCATTAAAAAGAATGTAGCATAGTGACAAGATCCTATGGAGCATACGTTGTAAAAGACACTGTAAGCTCTTCAACTGATCAACCAGGATCAACCCCTACCTAAGTTCTTCCCATACCCCCCCCCCACCCCTTCCTTACTGGGTCACTCCTCTATCTCTTCAGGTTGCTGTTTCTGCCCATCCTTCACTTAAATTTCCTACATACAGCGCCGGCAAAAGAGACCACTGCAAAATGTTCAGTTTGTCTGATGTTTCTCTTTATAGGTATATTTTTGAGTAAAATGTAAATTGCTCTTTTAGTCTATAAACTACTGACATGTCTTCGAAGTTCCAAGCAATACATTTTGTATTTATTTTCTGAAAAGGAGAAATGGTCAAAATAACAAAAAAAATGCATTGCTTGCAGACCTCAAATAATGCAAAAAAACATGTGCATAATAATTTAGAAACATCAATACTAATGTTTTAACTCAGGAAGAATTCAGAAATCAATATTTTGTGGAATAACCATGATTTTTAATCACAGCTTTCATGCATCTTGGCATGCTTTCCACCAGTCTTTCACACTGCTTTTGGGTGACCTTATGCCACTCCTGGTACAAAAATTTAAGCAGTTCTTCTTTGTTTGATGGCTTGTGACTATCCATCTTCCTCTTGATTACATTCATAGGTTTTCAATAGGGTTCAGGTCTGGAGATTGAGCTGGCCATGACAGGGATTTGATGTGGTGGTCCTTCATCCACACCTTGATTTATCTAGCTGTGTGGCATGGTGCATTGTCCTGCTGGAAAAAAACAGTCCTCAGAGTTGGGGAACATTGCCTGAGCAGAAAGAATCAACTGTTTTTCCAGAATAGACTTGTATGCGGCTTGATTCATACATGCTTCGCAAAGATTAACCTGCCCAATTCTAGCCTTGCTGAAGAATCCCCAGATCAGATTCATTACCGATCCTCCACCAAATTTCACAGTGGGTGCAAAACACTGTGGCTTGTACGCCTCTCCGGGTCTCCATGCAACCATTAGACGACCAAGTGTTGGGCAAAGCTGAAAATTAGACTCATCAGAGAAGATTACCTTACTCCAGTCCTCTATGGTCCAATCCTTATGTTCTTTGGCAAACTTCAGTCTGGCTCCTTTGCTTCTCATTGATTAAAGCCTTTTTTTCTAGCTTTACATGACTTGAGTCCTGCCTCTAGGAGCCTGCTACGAACTGTTCTTGCCATGCACTTCACCCCAGCTGCCATATGCCATTCCTTTTCTGGGTCATTTGATGTCATCCTGCAGTTGCTCAGTGAGATTCGAATAAGATGACGGTCATCTCGGTCAGTGGAGAGTTGTTTTCGCCCTCTGCCGGTCTGTAGCTTTGTTGTCCCCGATGTCTGCTGTTTGACCTTGTTGTAATGGACTGCCATCTAAGAAATTTTAAGGATGGAGGCAACATGACGTTCACTGTGTCCTTCTCCTAGTAAAGCCAGAATTGATCCCTTGTTTTCCTCACTCAAGACTTTTCTTTTCAACTCCTTTGGCATGGTTAAAAGTTATTTTTTCATTCCTATTACTTTTGGGATATTACTAGCATTTGTTTTGCCATCCAACTTGTCCTATTGCAAGAGGATTGTGAATACCATACCAGTGTTTTTTTATACTTTGCTTCGTTAAATAAGATTTGGTTCAGGTGAGCACCTAATCAGAAGCACATTAAGTAGAATGAGGTGTACTCTGGTTGAAATTCAACTGACACTGGAATGGAATGGCAGTCAGACATGCAGAGAAGCTGATTTTTATAAAACTGTGCAGTGGGCTCTTAATTTTTACCAGAGCTGTATAGTGGTACAGCAGTCGACAGCTCCTTGTCATTGCCACTATAGGCCAAACATCAGGTGTCTGCCTCATGCTGAAAGGTAGAAAGGACAGGAAGTATGAGTCTAAACTAGCCCAGTGTGAAAACGGCAAGATTTCTCAATTTTCTCATGTCTCATTCCTTTTATGTATGGACATCCCATGGCCTGTTGTACACTAATTCAATCACTACATGTGCAGGTCACTCACTAATTAAGACTTCTCACTATATTAATAAACCCAAATTGTTTTGAATCTGTTTCACAACTCTGTTTATTTGGGCCCTAGAAGAAAATCTAAACTGCTGTCATCTCTTGTCATATTATCAACACCCCTCATACATAGAAGCAAATTGATTCTAATAGTATGGGCCCCGGCTGATGTTTGCCACGACATTTTTAGTTGTCTCTCAGAGTATTTTTAAAATGTAGGATGCAGCAGGCACGAGTTGGAATGTCGCCTTAGCAATCTTATGATTAGATGACGCAGTCCTGACAAAACTGGGAAAATGCTTAGACTGCATAATTTATCACCTATCACCTAAAACATGGCAAGCTGTACTAATTACACAGAAGTGGTTTGAGGCTTTGACAGGCTGGGACAAAGGATCATCTCGCTCAGTGGAGGGAGTTCATTTTCTGGTGTGTGGAGCATCCATCCAGTATCTGCCTCAAAAGTCAATGTATTAAACGCCTAGACAAAAGGGACTGTAGATCAATACTGTTTTGTGTGATCTGTGGTGAAAAGAATGTACTGTCAGCAGCCGTCTATACTTTTCCCTAGAGCAGAACAACTATCACCTGAGTACTCTTATTTCATTGTACTGAGCCATGATGAGCCACCACAAAGGTACTGGCACGTTCTGTACTATCGTAATGATCATAGTTCCCTTATCAAATTGTCTCTTCAGAGAGGAAGAGGACTAGAACACTAGTGCAGCCTATTGGAAGTAGTAATCCTAACAGTCAATATCATCTCTTCCTCTCTGAAGAGAACATTTGCATGTTTCCCAGAGGAGCATTGCGTTTTAAAAGTCTCCTCACCTTGGCATGTCAGGCTTCACATGTCAATCTCCGAAAAAGAGAAACGTTACCCCTTGAATCCAGTTCCCTTTCCATACACACAAAAACTCTGAGTAAGGCCGGCCTCACACTAGCGTGTTTTACGGACGTAAGAGAGGTGCTGAAAATATGGATTGCATACGGTACAATGCTTCTCTATGCCCCAGCTCCTATCAGCCGTATTTTACTGATCCGTATTATACGGTCTTCTACGGCCGTAGAAAATCACAGCATGCTGCGTTTGTCACCATATTGCGCAAAAAATACGCCAATGAAAGTCTATGCGGGCCAGAAAAATATGGATTACACACGGACCAACAGTGTGTCTTCCGAGAAATACGCAGCTGTGTTCTATAGAAAAGCCGGCAATTCAGTGCGGTGTATAGTAAAATCACACTGACAGGTTAGAATAGAATAGCTAAGATAAATGTCTACACATAGTATAGGGGTATATATACAGTATATATATGTCAGTGAGACACATATATGTATATCTATTAATATTTCATACAGCGCTAGATAGCTTAAAAGCCGGTAATTCAATTGCCGGCTTTTGCTATCTCCTTCCCAAACCCGACATGATATAAGACATGGTTTACATACAGTAAACCATCTCATATCCCTTTTTTTTTTGCATATTCCACACTACTAATGTTAGTAGTGTGTATGTGCAATATTTGGGCGCTCTAGCTATTAAATTAAAGGGTTAAATAGCGGAAAAAATTGGCGTGGGCTCCTGTGCAATTTTCTCCGCCAGAGTGGTAAAGCCAGTGACTGAGAGCAGATATTAATAGCCTGGAGAGGGTCCATGGTTATTGCCCCCCCACCCCCCTGGCTAAAAACATCTGCCCCCAGCCACCCCAGAAAAGGCACATCTGGAAGATGCGCCTATTATGGCACTTGGCCACTCTCTTCCCATTCCCATGTAGCGGTGGGATATGGGGTAATGAAGGGTTAATGTCACCTTGCTATTGTAAGGTGACATTAAGCCAGGTTAATAATGGAGAGGCGTGAATTATGACACCTATCCATTATTAATCCAATAGTATGAAATGGTTAAAAACACACACACACACACACACACACACATTATTACAAAGTATTTTAATGAAATAAATACACAGGTTTTTGTAATATTTTAGTATACTGGTAATCCACCTGAAGACCCTCGTTCTGTAAAAAAGGTAAAATAAAAAAACAACAATATCCCATACCTTCTGTCGTTCTGTCATGTCCCACGATGTAAATCCATCTGAAGGGGTTAACTAATTTTACAAGCAGAAGCTCTGCTAATGCAGCTGTGCTCCTGGCTGTAAAACCCAGGGTAATGAATGGAATGTAGGTGAATGACCTGTAGTTACCTTCAGTCGCGGTGATGCGCCCTCTGCTGGATGTCCTCATATGAACTCGAGCCTGGGAACTTTTCAGAATATTTTCCCACGCTGGAGTTCATATGGAAGCGTGAGGAAGTTTTCAATAGAAAAACTCAAGAGTCGTTCAGGTGAGTTCTTCAGCGTTTTTCCGGCATTTTTCTTGACAAACTGCTAGAGGTTTCAACACTGTTGAATGGAGTTTTTTAAAAAAAGGTCCAGTAATAAAAGAAACAAAAAAAAGTGCTGGAAAAGGCTAAAAAAAAAACCTGCAGGCCATCAGAAATGTAATAAAAGTGCTCAGGAAACAAAAAAACACCAGTGTTTCCTGGAGCATCTTCTTCTTGAAAGACTCTGGGTACGCCCACCTGAAAAAGATATTGTGTGTACACACCTTTAAGCCTCATCAGACGTCCATTTTTCGTATATGTGCTGTATTTAGGGCTGTGGAGTCGGTAAGCCTCTGACTTCTCAATTTCCCTGACTGACTCCGTAGCACTGCCTCAATGCAAAGCATGTACATAAAGTAAAGCACAAATCCATCTCAACTAGAAGTCGAGATCCTTAGTTATGGAATAGAACAGAACTTTATAGGACATTTCATAACTTTCCAAATTCTTATGAAAAAAATAATAGCAAATACTGCATTGGACTACTGTACCCAATTTATTATATATTTTAGGAGTCGGAGTTGGTCGATTTTATACTGACTCCAACTCCACCAAAATGGACACCGACTCCACGACTCAAACTCCATAGCCCTGGTTGTATCAGTGTTTTTCTTAGAACACGTACCCATTATAGTTCATGAAGATGTCTATGTTTTTTATGTTGACCATGTGTCCACAAAAAAAAAATCACTCAAAGAGATGTTTCTGCTTTTGATGCAAGTCACAGATCAAATCACCCATATAAGTCTATAGGTCTGTGAAAATCATCCATGTGCAATGCATGTGCTTTGCAATTTTTGTTGTTGTTGTTGGCATACGAGAAAGTCACTGATAGTACAAACTGACAAAACACTGATAAAAATCATCTTTTTAATCATAGACCTGAAACAGGGACAAGGGGGCATCCTCTAGGTCTGGAGGAAAAAAGGTTTAAGCATAATAACAGACGCGGATTCTTTAGTGTAAGAGCAGTGAGACTATGGAACTCTCTGCCGTATGATGTTGTAATGAGTGATTCATTACTTAAATTTAAGAGGGGACTGGATACATTTCTTGAAAAGTATAATGTTACAGGTTATATTCACTAGATTCCTCGATAGGGCGTTGATCCAGGGAACTAGTCTGATTGCCGTATGTGGAGTCGGGAAGGAATTTTTTTTCCCAAGGTGGAGCTTACTCTTTGCCACATGGGTTTTTTTTTGCCTTCCTCTGGATCAACATGTTAGGGCATGTTAGGTTAGGCTATGGGTTGAACTAGATGGACTTATAGTCTTCCTTCAACCTTAATAACTATGTAACTAAGACAATAATGAAAAAAAAAACTCAGGTCTAAATGAGGCCCAAGCCTGGGTTCAGTCAACTTCATCTCTTGGATCTTTTAATTAACCACAATGCATTGACTTACCGCAAGTCTCCTGATCAAAACCTGCAACCTCATATGTCAGGAGCCTCATGGTCAATCTAAGGATTGTAAATCTTGCTGTCCGTACAAGGACTATGAAATACAGTGATTTGGAACCTGGATAAGTCCAGGTTTACACCTTGTCAGATTTAGAATTCTAAAAGACTGTAACCCAAAACTGCTCATGGAGGGTGTGGATTTAATTTCCTGTGTTTAAGACAGACCAAAATAAGTCTGTTAATTTGGGGCATTTTACAAATTTCAGTTTAAGACTAGACAATTTTAACAAATCTGACCAACTAGGTGGACATATTAGGAGAGAATCTGAAGAACACCAAGATGCACCATAACTGACATCTAACAACAATATGAAGACATTGGAAAGTACACAATGATGTCACTACATAATTAATTAATTAGGTTGTCTCGCCAGGACAACCACTTTCCGTATGGACATCCTGGAGGGGATCCCATGTCCTAGACCTCCACTTCATAAGCCTGATCCACGAACAAGCAGTGGCTCTTGATCTGACATCCAGACCAGTGGCCAAAGGCTGCAAAGTTCACTCACAAATTAGTATGTCCTCTTGGTGCTGTAGGTGGCGTTGTTTTAGCAGCACGCTTTGTTTCACACTAATAAGCCAATTGGTCAAAATGACTGTAGTCTGATTTACAGAAATTTGTCTCCATACTCCGTAATGGCGCCATCACCATATTCCCTGGGGGGTTCATGCAGCTTGTGAGACGCTTGCATTCTCATTATATGAGACAAGTGCATGTTACAGAGCCTTATTCATATTGCCACTTTGCATTTAAGGAGAGGTCCCCAGTTATTACTAGCTTCTCATTACAAAGCATTTAACAAATATTTGAGGTGAACTTTGGTAGCCCAAAGTAATAGAGATTTGTTATACAAAGATTAGAGAATTGAACATATTCTGCCTCCAGCTAAACCATCTTGAAAAGGAAAAAACTAATGAGGATAGTCCAAACGGGAACATTGTTTACGTGCTAAATTGGGTACAGTCTGTGAATAGTGGAACATGACCCGACCACTGGGCTTGAATTCAAATGTACATTGATTTTTTTATTTTTTAACCCTCTGTACATACTCAGAGCAATCCTACTTCTTACGTTAATCATTCTGCTTTCGTAAAAAGTGAAAACTCTTCATTTCTCATTTCAACATCAGAATGGACACAATAAATTGCACATATTTGCACCAAAACATCTCCTCAGCCAAAGGCTACACCTAAGACAATGTAAACATGTCGTCAAAATTGTTGATACCCCTCGTTTAATGACAGAAAAACCCACAATGGTCACAGAAAAAACTTGAATCTGACAAAGGTAATTTCATTTGTTCACTTTCATAGATTTTTTATTTATAATTACTTTTGTCAGTTTCAAGTTATTTCTGTGACCATTGTGGGTTTTTCTGTCATTAAACGGGGGTACCAACAATTTTGACCATGTGTGTATGACTATGATATCTTCGATTTCATGCATTCATATGCCATGTGCAACATCCTAAAGTAATGTTGTCGGCAGTATTGGAAAACAAAACTAATTATTGCATAACTAGATGGTGGCCCGATTCTAACGCATCGGGTATTCTAGAATATGCATGTCCACGTAGTATATTGCCCAGAGCCACGTAGTATATTGCCCAGCCACGTAGTATATTGCCCAGAGCCACGTAGTATATTGCCCAGAGCCACGTAGTATATTGCCCAGCCACGTAGTATATTGCCCAGTCACGTACTATATTGCCCAGCCACGTAGTATATTGCCCAGCCACGTAGTATATTGCCCAGCCACATAGTATATTGCCCAGCCACGTACTATATTGCCCAGCCACGTACTATATTGCCCAGCCACGTACTATATTGCCCAGCCACGTACTATATTGCCCAGTCACGTACTATATTGCCCAGTCACATACTATATTGCCCAGTCACGTACTATATTGCCCAGTCACGTACTATATTGCCCAGTCACATAGTATATTGCCCAGTCACGTACTATATTGCCCAGTCACGTACTATATTGCCCAGTGACTTACTATATTGCCCAGTCACGTAGTATATTGCCCAGCCACATAGTATATTGCCCAGTCACGTACTATATTGCCCAGTCACGTACTATATTGCCCAGTCACGTAGTATATTGCCCAGCCACATAGTATATTGCCCAGCCACATAGTATATTGCCCAGTCACGTACTATATTGCCAGTCACGTACTATATTGCCCAGTCACGTACTATATTGCCCAGTCACGTACTATATTGTCCAGTCACGTATTATATTGCCCAGCCACGTACTATATTGCCCAGCCACGTAGTATATTGCCCAGCCACGTAGTATATTGCCCAGCCACGTAGTATATTGCCCAGTCACGTACTATATTGCCCAGTCACATACTATATTGCCCAGTCACGTACTATATTGCCCAGCCACATAGTATATTGCGCAGGCACACAGTATATTGCCCAGCCACACAGTATATTGCCAAGTCACGTACTATATTGCCCAGTCATGTACTATATTGCCCAGTCACGTACTATATTGCCCAGCCACATAGTATATTGCCCAGCCACGTACTATATTGCCCAGTCACGTACTATATTGCCCAGCCACATAGTATATTGCCCAGCCACGTAGTATATTGCCCAGTCACGTACTATATTGCCCAGTCACGTACTACATTGCCCAGTCACGTACTATATTGCCCAGTCACGTACTATATTGCCCAGTCACGTACTATATTGCCCAGTCACGTACTATATTGCCCAGCCACATAGTATATTGCCCAGCCACACAGTATATTGCCCAGCCACACAGTATATTGCCCAGTCACGTACTATATTGCCCAGTCATGTACTATATTGCCCAGTCACGTACTATATTGCTCAGTCAGGTAGTATATTGCCCAGTCACGTAGTATATTGCCCAGCCACGTAGTATATTGCCCAGTCACGTACTATATTGCCCAGTCACGTACTATACTGCCCAGCCACATAGTATATTGCCCAGTCACGTACTATATTGCCCAGCCACGTAGTATATTGACCAGCCACGTAGTATATTGCCCAGTCACGTAGTATATTGCCCAGTCACGTAGTATATTGCCCAGTCACGTAGTATATTGCCCAGTCATGTAGTATATTGCCCAGTCACGTAGCATATTGCCCAGTCACGTAGCATATTGCCCAGTCACGTAGTATATTGCCCAGTGACGTAGTATATTGCCCAGTCACGTAGCATATTGCCCAGCCCGCGTAGTATATTGCCCAGCCCGCGTAGTATATTGCCCAGCTCACGTACTATATTGCCCAGCCACATAGCATATTGCCCAGCCACGTAGTATATTGCCCAGTCACGTACTATATTGTCCAGTCACGTACTATATTGCCCAGTCACGTACTATATTGCTCAGCCACATAGTATATTGCCCAGCCACACAGTATATTGCCCAGCCACACAGTATATTGCCCAGTCACGTACTATATTGCCCAGTCATGTACTATATTGCCCAGTCACGTACTATATTGCCCAGTCAGGTAGTATATTGCCCAGTCACGTACTATATTGCCCAGTCACATAGTATATTGCCCAGCCACGTAGTATATTGCCCAGCCACGTAGTATATTGCCCAGTCACGTACTATATTGCCCAGTCATGTACTATACTGCCCAGCCACATAGTATATTGCCCAGTCAGGTAGTATATTGCCCAGTCACGTACTATATTGCCAAGCCACGTACTATATTGCCCAGGAACGTAGTATTGACCAGCCACGTAGTATATTGCCCAGTCACGTAGTATATTGCCCAGTCACGTAGTATATTGCCCAGTCACGTAGTATATTGCCCAGTCACGTAGTATATTGCCCAGTCACGTAGTATATTGCCCTGTCACGTAGCATATTGCCCAGTCACGTAGCATATTGCCCAGCCCGCGTAGTATATTGCCCAGCCCACGTAGTATATTGCCCAGCCCGCGTAGTATATTGCCCAGCCCGCGTAGTATATTGCCCAGCCCGCGTAGTATATTGCCCAGCCCGCGTAGTATATTGCCCAGCCCGCGTAGTATATTGCCCAGCCCGCGTAGTATATTGCCCAGCGCACGTAGTATATTGCATAGCCCGCGTAGTATATTGCATAGCCCGCATAGTATATTGCACAGCCCGCGTAGTACATTGCCCAGCCCGCGTAGTACATTGCCCAGCCCGCGTAGTATATTGCACAGCCCACGTAGTATATAGCAATGTGGGCATCATATCCCGGTTAAAAAAAAAGAATTAAAATAAAAAATAGTTATATACTCACCTTCCGTTGGCCCCTGGATCCAGGAAGCGTTTACCGACGCTCCTTGGGCGCTTTGGTCTTAAAAGTGCATTGCGGTCTCGCGAGACCGCTACGTCATCTCGTGAGATCGCAATGCATGGACCGGTCACCGGAGCGCCGCGAGGAGCAGGAAAGGCGCCGGTAGGTGAGTATATGATGATTTTTTTTTTTTTTATTATTTTTAACATTAGATCTTTTCACTATTGATGCTGCATAGGCAGCATCAATACTAAAAAAGTTGGTCACACAGGGTTAATAGCAGCATTAATGGAGTGCGTTACACCGTGGCATTAGCGACTGCATCTGAGGTCAGACGGACAGCGGTCACTGCGCCTGCCCCAGGCAGAACAAAACAGCGCAGGCGCCGGATTTGATTTGAAAACAGCGTGGAGGGGGCGGCGCCCGGCGCCGAAGAAGCCCTGACTGACGGCAGTGTGGCGTGTGCAGCAGGGGGGTTAAGACCTGCCTCCACGACTAAAGACAGGTATTTTTGCGAAATTATAAAACGCTTAATTTCTGCTTTGACTGCACCAATAACTAAAAGAGCCACCTTGTCAGAATGCAGCATTACTGCTGCACAAGGTGGCTCTTTTAGTTTCTAACGGCTGGAGGGGGTGACGGAGTCCCTTTAAATCACAGAGATATGGATCACAAAAAAGTTAATAAATAATATTTTTCACATGTCTACTTTACATCAGCACAATTTTGGAACCAACATTTTTTTTTGTAAGGAAGTTATGAGTTAAAAATTGACCAGCGATTTTTCATTTTTCCATCAAAATTTACAAAACCATCTTTTTAAGGGACCACATCACATTTGAAGTCACTTTGAGGGGTCTATATGATAGAAAATACACAAGTGACACCATCAAATTTTCCCCACAAATATGGTTTTAGCACAAAATATTGCATTTTCATAAGGGTAACAGGAGAAATTGCATAACAAATTGTATGGTGCAATTTCTCCTGAGTATGCAGATACCCAATATGATGGAGAAAACTACTGTTTGGCCACACGGCAGGGCACAGAAGGGAAGGAGCGTCATTTGACTTTTTGAATGTTACATTTCCTCTACTCATTGGTGGAAGTCATATCCCATTTGGAGAGCCCCTGATGTGCCTAAACATTGGAAACCCCCAAGTAACCCCATTTTGGAAACTAGACCCCTCAAGGAATGTATTTTGATGCGTGGTGAGCACCTTGAACCTCCAAGTGCTTCACAGAAGTTTATAACGTTGAGCCGTGAAAATAATAAAATCATATTTTCCCTCACAAAAATGATCTTTTAGCCCCAAATTTTGCATTTTCATAAGGGTAACAGGAGAAATTGCACAGTGCAAAGCTCAGAAGTGAAGAGGCGCCATACTGGAGATCAGATTTTGCTGGAATGGTTTGAGGGTGCCATGTCACATTGGCAGGTCCCCTGAGGTGTCAGAACAAAAGAACCCCCCTATATGTGAACTCATTTTACAAACTACACTCCACAATTAATTCATCTAGGGGTACAGTGATCATATTGACACCACATGTGCCTAACAGAATTTTATACGTCTGAACGGTGAAGAAAGAATAAATTACATTTTTGCCACTAAAATGTTGTTTTAGCCCCAAGTTTTTAATTTTTCTAAGGGATAATAGGAATTTTTTTTATAACAAACAGAGTGCAGTTCAGAGTGTAGGACATATTTTTCTGGCACAGTGCAAAGCTCAGAAGGCAATGAGCGCCAGATTTTACTGTTATGGTATGCAGGTGCGATGACCCACTGGGAGAGCCCATGAGGAGTCAGAACAGCAGAGCTCCTCATAAGAGACCTCATTTTACAAACTACACCTCTCAATGAATTCATCTGTGGGTGCAGCGATCATATTGACACCATGGGTGTGTCACAGAATTTTATACCATTGGGTAGTGAAGAAAAAATAACTACATTTTTACCACCCAAATTTTGTTTTAGCTCCAGATTTTACATTTTCACACAAGAAGTGGGTAAAAATGGCACCAAAACGCGTCCCACAATTTCTACTGAATGTGGCAATACCCCATTATGTGGCTGTATAGTCCTACTTACCCATACCGTGAGACTCAGGAGGAATGGAGCACTATTTGCCTCCTGGAGCTCAGATATTCCTAGAACAGTTTGCGGACTCCTTATACAGAGACCCTAATAGCTAGAAGAACAGAATCGCCTCTTAAGTGACCCCATTTTGGAAACTATACCAATTGAGGAATTTACCTACAGGTGTACAGATGATTTTGACTCCATAGATATTTTCCAGAAACAAGCAGCGATGAATGTTACCAAGTGAAAATTGCAAACTGCAGTTGTAGTGACCAGTACGCAGTAGTGACCAGTACGTTGCAGTCACCTATACGTTATGCCGAGCACATGCTTCTTGAGGCATGCATCCGTAAGTTAGGCGGGTTCTCATCGCTTCAGAAATGCCAAATGTGGACGCAATATGAGGTATAGGTATACTGTGGGGCTTAGAAGGTAGGGGGCATTTGGATTTGAGAGCAGAGAATTTGCCGAATTTCTTTTGGCAGGTGAGCAGCAATTTCATGTTTCCAGAGCCTTTGTACTACCAGTAACGTGGAAGCCCCCTATACTTCTGTTAACAGATGACAGACCTGAGTGAGGGTCTGCTTTTTTTGTGGATTGAGTTGAAGCTTTTATTGGGAACATTTTACATAACATTTTGGATCACAGTTATCCACCGTTCTACGCTGACCATGTACTTTGGGGTTTCCATCTAAATCTCTGAGTGACGTGATTCAGATGAAACCCCTGAGGGATCCATTCACTATAATGAGGCAGCAGTGTTAATCTGGACTCTGTCTGGCCTCTGTTCAGTGGAGTACTTTTCAGAGGTGCACAAAACTGTGGCTGATAGCACTTATATGCAAAAAGATGGACACCGCCAGATCACAGGTCAGATGCCGTCCACAGTGCCTCATTATAGGGAATCTTCAGACAGAGGTTCCGTCTTAATCACGTATTTCAGGGATTTACACGGAAACCCCAATGCAAGCGCTCAGCACATGGCAGGATAAATGTGCACCAAGCCTTACTGCGATCTTTGGGAGGCAGAATGAAAAAAATCAACAGCACGTGAAAAATTGGTTTTATTTATTTTTTTACGCAATTCCTCGTGCGGTATAAGTGATTAGGCAACTTTATTCTTGGGGTTGGTGCGATACCAGATTCAGAATGGGATTTTTGAGAGCTATCATTTTTCCATATTTTGTCCCTCAGAGTCTTGCAATGGCTTGTTTTATTGTTTTTTTGCGGGATGAGTTGATGTTTTTATTGGTACCGCTTTCGGGCACATGATATTTTTTGATCGCTCTCTATTCCAATTTTTGGGAGGCAGAATGAACAAAAACAGCAATTTTTTTTTTTGGGGGGGGTTATGCCATTCCGTGCGTGGTATAATTGATAAGGCAGTTTTATTCTTCGGTTCAGTACAATTACAGCGATACACCACCTATATCTTTTTTTAATGTTTTGGCGCTCTTACACAATAAAAACTATTTTATAGACCAAATACTTAAATGCTTATACTTTATTTTGAGCGCTATAACTTTTTTATTTTTTCGCTGATGGAGCTGTATGCCAGCTTGTTTTTTGCAGATGACGTTTTCAGTGGTATCAAGATGATGTTTTCAGCATACCATGTTTGTTTATATCAGTCTTTTTTATTGCATTTTATTTCACTTTTTGTTCGGCGGTATGATGATAAAGCATTGTTTTTTGCCTTGTTTTTGATTTTTTTTAATGGTGTTCACTAAAGGAGATAACTAGTGGGACAGTTTTATAGGTCGGGTCGTTGCGGACGTGGCGATACCAAATGTGTACTTTTATTTATTTTATTTTTTTTCATTCAAATAGTAATAGATAAAGTATCTTGATTTTTTTATTTTATATTTTATAATATAATTATTTCTTTATTTTTTTATAACTTTTTTTTACTTAGTCCCACTAGGGGACAATCATTTTTTGCTGGCTGATTGCTTCTACAGCATGGGGATGAAGCAGCTTAGTATGCAGTTTTTTGCAAAAAAATGTATCAACTAAATACCCTGTTTTTTTCCATCTTTTGACAAGAGCTTGCTTATTACTGTGATTTTTTTTTTTACAACAGTATTTTTGACCTCACTGTGCTCTTTTGTGTCTTTAAGTTTTTTGGTGGTGTGAACAGGTTTCTATAGATTTGTTCAATGTGCAAGTAGCCCATGTGTTTCTGGTTCTATAATTGTTCTCTTGTTTCTACAAGACTGGGGAGTCCATCACTCCTCTGTGGGTCATTTGCATTTAAGCTGTTTCATCTTGCATGTCCACATGGATATTTCTTCTCTGAACCCTGCTTATACAGGTACTATACAGATGATCAGGTTTTAATTACATCAGATAGGGATTATATACATTAGATAGGACTGCTCTATAAGGGTATACCTTGACGATTGGTTGAGCAGCTTAGTATACACTAGGGGACAATCATTTTTTGCTGGCTGATTGTTTCTACAGCATGGGGATGAAGCAGCTTAGTATGCATTTTTTTGCAAAAAACGTATCAACTAAATACCCTGTTTTTTTCCATCTTTTGACAAGCACTTATTTATTACTGTGATTTTTTTTTTTACAATAGAGTATTTTTGACCTCACTGTGCTCTTTTGTGTCTTCAAGCATGGGGATGAAGCAGCATCTCGTTCGATCGCAGCATTTCGGGTGTTAAAATGGTGCGTGACCGCTCCTGGCATTAGTGTCGAGTGTCAGCTATCAGAAACAGCTGACACATTTTTACATTTTCTTATTTATGTCACTATTCATTCTTGCTTTTCTGATATATATTCTTGATAACTACTCCTTCATGCCTGTATACACTGCTCCAAAACATAAAGGGGACACTAAATTCCCATATCGTAGATATCACTGAATGAAATACTCCAGTTGTAGACCTTTATTACATAGTGGAATGCTTTGAGAACAATAAAACATAAAAATGATCAATGTAAATCAAAACTAATATCCCATGGATGTCTGCATTTGGAATGTTACTCAAAAGCAAAATGGAAAATCAAATTACAGGCTGATCCAACTTCAGGCTATGGAAATGCCTCAAGGCAAGGAAATGATGCTCAGTATTGTAAATGCTCTCACCTCTAGAGGTACAGTAGCATGCGGCTGTGTCTACAACCCACAGAATTTTCTCAGGTAGTGCAGCTCATCCAGGATGGCATATCAATATGAGCTGTGGCAAAAAGGGTAGCTGTGTCTGCCAGCACAGTGTCAAAAGCATGAAGCAGGTATCAGAAGACATACCAGTACACGAGGAGACGTGGAGGGGACGAAGGAGGGCAACAACCCAGCAGCAGAACTGCTACATCCTCCTTTGTGCAAGGAGAAACAGAAGGATCAGTGACAGAGCCCTGCAAAATGACCTCCAGCCCGAGACTAACATCCACGTGTCTGCTCTAACTGTCAGATTCGACATTGGTGCCCAGTGCTCTTCACGATGAGAGCAGGTACACTCTGAGCACATGTGACAGAGTCTGGAGAAGACATGGAGAAGGTTCTGCTGCCCACAACATTCTCCAGCATGAATGTTTGGCAGTGGGTCAGTAATGGAGTGGGGAGGCCTCCATGCGCTAGCCAGAGGTACGCTGACTGCCGTTAGGTACAGGGATTAGATCCTCAGGCCCATTGTGAGACCATATGCAGGTGCACAGGGCCTTGGGTTCCTTCTGAAGCATGACAATGCTAAGCATCATGTGGCTGAAGGGTGTCAGAAGTTCCTGAATGATGAAGGCATTGATGCTATGGACTGGCCTGTCCATTCCTCAGACCTAAATCCAATTGAACGCATCTGAAACATCATGTCTTGTTCCATCCACCAATGCCACATTGCACCATAGATTGTCCAGGAGTTGACTGATGCTTTAATCCAGTTCTGGGAGGAGATCCCTCAGGAGAACATCTGCCACCTCATCAGGATCATGCACAGGTATTGCAGGGCGGTCATACAGCCACGTGGAGGCCACATACACTACTGAGCATCATTTCCTTGTCTTCAGGCATTTCTACTGAAGTTGGATCAGCCTGTAATTTGATTTTCCACTTTGATTTTGCGTATCATTCCAAATCCAGACCTCCATGGGATATTAAATTTGATTTACATTGATCATTTTTATGTTTTATGTTCTCAACGCATTCCACTATGAAAAAAAAAATTGCAACTGGAATATTTCATTGAGTGATATCTAGGATGTTGTATTTTAGTGTTCCCTATTATTTGAGCAGTGTATATACTGTAGGTCATCAATGTATGATCGTTCAGTGTCCGACACCCAGTGCCCCTGGTGTTTAGCTTTTCACTGCGTTGGTGGCAGCCATCAGCCGGAAATACTCAATTGCGGAGCTGCTCTATCTTCTGACACTGGCAGCAGCAGAGTACTGCCTCCTATTGATTTGAATAGGAGGCCGATGTGCATTACCCAGCCGCGGCCAATATCAGAAGATGGAGCTGCTCAGCAATTGAGCAGTTCCGGCTGGGGGCCGCCGACACCGAGAAGACCTGATCGGCAGGGGTGCCAGGTGTCGAACCCCAATCGATCAGACATTGAAGACCTATCCATAGAAAAGTTAATCAATGATAAATTAGTGGACAACCTCTAAGTCATTAAACCAAAATTTGTTGTTTTTTTAACAGAGAGATATGATCACCACCACGTTGTGGCTGAAAAACTTGTTTAATAACTTGAAATTATTGCCAAAACAATTAATATGTTAACCAGAGGTAGTAAAATGAAATGTTAGTGTCAGTGTCAAAGAGAGGTGCCAAGTGCTTACCAGCAACAATGACCTGGGGGCCCACTGTTCAGCTACATGCAAATATTACATTACAGAAATTTACCTCTGCTCCCATATAATAATTACTTGGGAAGTTTGTTACATAATGATAAGATGCTGCTTCTGTCTGTACATAGTGAATCAAGTGAATTAGACTATTGTCATCCGGCAATATGCACTTCTAAAAATCTTTATGGAGTATAATGAATCATAGCTTTATGCTCTAACTCACCGTGCCAGCACTATGTTTACATTACAATATTATGGCTGAGAACATCATGGCACAATAACCAAGACAGCCACACACATAATTGTGCCAATTACTGCTCATATATGGTGGCGAGTGGCCTTTTCTGCACAGGAGCCCATCGTAAATTCACCTGTGGATCAGTTCGAGCCTGGTAACTCTTTTCCGGAAAGTCCAATGGTAGATTTATGCTGATAAATGCATCCATTGATTTGCCACGTGCTGTTTCGCCAGCATATCCGAGACTGCACAGACTCCAAATTTTATTACACCACGAAAGGAGATTTCACAAATGTAAAATCCTTTGGATTGTTGGATCTTCATGCATGATCCCACTGCCCTTAATGACATTGGTGCACTGACTACAACTCAAACATGGGGGAAAGCTAAACTTCTGTGCTGCAAGAATTTACTGATGTGGAGAAAGTGAAACTCTATCGTGATGCCTACAGAATTTATTGGAGTAATCAACATTTTGTTCAAACATTGCCATAAGGCAGTTAGCATATGGTAGTGCAACATTAGAGCCCATAGCGGCCTTTTTCCATCGCAGATGTTAGTGAAATATTCAGTCCTGAACCAAGGTAAGTTACTGAGGAAATTTCCTTCCTGTAATCTATGGATGTATACAGGCTAGTGATACCCAAGGTGACTAGTACCCATTATCTATTACCAGTGGATTGGTTTATCTCTATAACCTGTGATGTATCCAATAGAAAAGAGGGAGTCATCCAAACCAATGGAGTCAAAACTTTCTCCAGAAACAGAAACGAAGCATCGATTTAGTGGATGCAATAACAGATCTACCAGGAGGTCTGAATAAAGTGTTATTCATATTATATAGAGAGGGTATAAGACAATAATAGTAGGATCTGAATTTAGCGAATAGTCAAATGTGCTCTTGTCAGTAATACCCCCAGCCTTAAGGGAAGTCATGAAAGACCAATTTGACACTCTGTTAAGAGTTCTATCAAATGGAAAGATCTTGGCTAGCTTTTCGGACCTACTACAATTTGAACTCCGTTTTTAGGATGCATTTTTCTCCAACTATAATCTGCCAAGTTAATAGGTCAAATGCAGTTGACAATGCCATTCGATCAAAGCTCAGGGCTTTAAAGGGTAAAATTATAGCCTGGTTCTGAAGAAAGTGGTCTGGAAAAGTTTTATTTTTAGCCATAGAAACAGTGCAAAGTTCTGCCATGTACCACTTAAGGTCAGATTCTATCATTTGAAAAGCTCCATCAGCACTAGGATTAGAAATAAAAATGTTAAAAGCCACAAACTTCATACTCCTGAGATATAAAATCTTTACCGTACAAATTGTTTTCAGCACTTGGTTAGCTCCATTAATGGACCAAATGTATTTCACTGCATGTTCAGTTTCCTCATACTGAGTAGGTCCCTTTTTAAAGCTCTCTGATCTAGTTGTAAGGAAGTTATTTAGGATGTTTTAACCCTTTAATGACCGCCAATACGTCTTTTTACTGACCTGACATATAAGAGAATAGCATCCCCATACAGGTGACAATCCAGTAGCTGTCAGCTGTCCACTATGGCTGACAACTTGATGCCTTAGCCAAGATCGGTGTTTGCACCGCCCTTATCTGTTTAACCCCTTAGATGCTGCTGTCAATAATGACTTCACCATATAAATGGTTAACAGTGTGGGGGCTTCCTCTTTATCCTCATCAGCACCATGAGATCATGATTGTGCGGTCCTGATGTTTGCCATGGCAATTCCCAGCCAAATAGCGGTCTTAGAGTCTGACAGCTGTTATAACCTGTTCAGAAGTTACCAACATTTCGGTGGTAAAAATAAACTTTTTCATTCCTGTCATGTCACTTTGCATTAATTTCCGAAAAGCACCTGAAGGGTTAATAAACTACCTGACAGCAGTTTTCAATATGTCAGGGGTGCCGTTTTGAAAATGGTATCACTTTTGGGGGTTTTCCAATATATGGGACCCCTAAAGTCACTTCAAACCTGGATAAGTGCCTAAAAAAATAAATGTTGTAAATTTGCTTGAAAAAAAAAATTACAGCTACATTATTAAACCTCCTAAAATAGTAACAAAATAAAATAACATTTTAGAAATAGTGCTGATGTAAAGCCGACATGTGGGAAATGTTATTTATTAATGTTTTGTGTGGTATAACTATCTGGATTAAAGGGATAATCATTCAAAGTTTAAAAATTGCTAATTCTTTTACATTTGTGTCAAATTTCTGATATTTTCTATTGACAAAACATATCGACCTAATTCTACCATTTTCATAAATTATAATGTGCCACAAAAAAACAATCTCAAAATCACTGGGATTTGTTGAAGAATTCCAGAGTTATTACCACATAAAGTGACACTGGTCAGATTTCAAAAATTTGGCTCCGTCACTAAGGAATTAATGATGTGTTAAAGCAGACTTGAAATGCTAGAGGATAAAGTTACTACCAGAAAAAGAAAAAAAAAAAAAACATCTGGCCAGTGTTATTACTCATCCACAGAATAGGTACGAACTTTCTTATTGGTGGTTGTCTGACTGCCTGGACCTCCACCGATCCCAAAAGTATAGGTCTGAAATACCTTATTGGAACGTTTGCCGCTGCTCTATCCATTTCATGAAGCTGCATTACTGTAGGGCTGTGGTGTCCTGTCAGGTGCAGCACTGTCATGAAGATCTTGGACCCAATTCCTTGAGACTGGTGTTTTGCACACCAGTCTCAAAGAAGCACTTCCCATCAAAGCTTTTATCCTCTTAAAAATATATTACAATCATTATATTATACTAGATGGCAGCCCGATTCTAAAGAATCGGGAGTCTAGAATCCATATATACTTTATTTATTCAAATGTAAGAATAATACAATTAATAAATAATAGTAAGAAAGAACAAAAATAATAGGCAGTATATGGAGAAAACACCAAACAAAAGTTCAAAATTGGTGTGAAAATGTCACTGAACCACTTCACAACTAAATATATATAGTTTTGGTAAATGGTATTATCATTTTTTTGACGAAATTCGGCAGGAGCTTGAAGAGCAACGTCACTGGGCCCGCCTCCACGCAGTAGAAACTTGCTGTGAGGTAAAAATTCAAAAATCACACCAAAATGGCGGGCGGAGTGTGTCACAGTATGGCACGTTTCTGATTGGTCGCTCGCAGCAGGCGGCAACCAATCAGACACTGGACACTGTTGACGTCACTTATCTCCGGACATTAGCTCCGGACATTAGCTCCGGACATTAGCTCCGGACAAAGCCACGGAAGTTGGCACAAATTGCAGGAAGTAGTATTCTAGGCAATTATATATTAGATGGCACTGTGTACTTACAATTGCTCATGTTAGCCTTCTAAACAGTTAAGAATTCTTCTCTTTTCCATTACGTCTATGACATCACATGATTAAAAACTGACTAGTTGAATCCTTCTAACATAACATAGAGGATAGACACCTTCTAACCTCTATGTAGAAACAAATTTCCATGCATGGCTCACTGCAAAACTCCCTGGCAGGGAGAAAAGCAGAGTAGCGGATCAGGAGTTGAAGAGGGGAATGAAAGAGTTAGGAGAGGAAATTGCAGAACCACCACACAGAATCTTTGGAAAATCCTGGAGCACAGGAGAAGTCCCAAAAGATTGGAGAAGGGCAAATATTGTCCCTATCTTAAAAAAATGATAGACGATGGAGCCAGGATATTGCAGGCCTGTGAGTCTTACTTTTATACCAGGAAAGATCTTTGAACAAATTATTAAACAACATGTATGGAAGTACTTGGATAAGACTACAGCAATTAACCAAGCATGGTTTGTAGCAAACAAGTCATGCCAGACTAATCCAATTTCCTTCTATGATGGAATCACTGACTGGGTGGATCTGGGAAATGCGTTATATATAGTATATCTTGACTTCAGCAAAAAATTTAAAAAATTACCAAGTATGGGATTGACAAGGCTACAGTTAGGTGGATACCTAACTTGAATCAAAGAGTGTTGATAAATGGTTGCACATCTACTTGGAAGAGTGTTTCAAGTGGAGTACCACAAGGCTCTGTCCTGGCCCCAGTATTGTTCAACATTTTTATAAATGATCTAGATAAGGAAACTGAAGGTAAACTAATCCAATATGAGGATGATAAAAAGCTAGGAGGGATAGTTAGCACTAGAGAAGACAGAGAAAGGATTCAGAAGGATCTAGATAAGCTTGAACAATTGGCAGTGACTAATAGAATTGTACTTGGTCAGGCTGCATCTGGAATACTGTGTCCAGTTCTGGTCACCACATTTTAAAAAAAGACATTGAAAAACTAGAGCAAGTTGAGAGAAGAGCTTCCAGGATGGTGAGGGGACTGTCCTATAAGGAACGGTTAAATGATCTGGAAATGTTTAGCTTGCAAAAAAAGAAAGCTAAGAGGAGACTTAATAGTTGTCTACAAATATCTGAAGGGATGTCACAGTGTAGAGGGATCATTATTATTCTCTTTTGCACATGGAAACACGGGAAGCAATGGAATGAAACTGAAAGGGAGAAGATGCAGATTGGATATTAAAAAACTTTTTGACAGTGAGGGTGATCAATGAGTGGAACAGGCTGCCCAGATAGGTGGTGAGTTCTCATACAATGGAAGTCTTCAAACAGAGGCTGGACAGACATCTGTTTGAGATGGTTTACTGAATCCTGCATTGAGCAGGGGGTTGGACCCTGAAGGTCCCTTCCAACTATAACATTCTATGATTTCTGCAGGGGCAGGAGAATTCTTGCTTCTACATAGGGCAGAGAAAAAAGAAGAATCAGCTAGGCATGAAGTCATAATGAGCAATTGTATTTTTGATAAATGCGACAGCTAGAATAAGCTGAGCCTAATTCATTAAGCGGCGCATGGCACTTAATGAATTAGGCTACTTTCACACATCAGTTTTTTTGCCATCAGGCACAATCCGGCAAATTTTGAAAAAAACGGATCCGACGCAAATTGTGAAAAACTGATTGGATGGATCTGTTTTTTTTTGCTGGATCCGTTTTTTTTTTTTAAAATAGAGTTTGGACTTCGAGAGAGAGAGAGAGAGAGAGAAAGAGAGAAAGAGAGAACGAGAGAAAGAGAGAAAGAGAGACCAGAATGGAAAATTCATGATTTGTGTAAAAAAAAAAAACGGATTCAATCGCCGAATTCGATCATTGCACCTCACGTTTCATACTTTTTTTTGCCAGATCCATCACTGGCCATTTTTTTGCCGAACAGAAAAAACGTTCCTATGTACATTTTCTCCGGCCGCCAGAAAAAGAATTTTCGACGGATCCGGCAAAAAACAGATGAAACGTGAGGCCATCCGATGCTTATACAAGTCTATGAGAAAAATAAAAATTCGCCGGATTGTGCCTGACGGCAAAAAACTGATGTGTGAAAGTAAACTTAGGTACATCTTACAAGTGCCATGCACCTCTGCCACAAATGTTACTCTATCCTACTCCACCTCATCCTATTTGGCAAAGATGTCTAGGACTAAAGCAAAATTTCCAAAAGTTGAAAAATGTTTGCGCAACTTTGTGGTCAGCAAACACTTTGCGACATATGAAGAAATTTTATGCAAGCAATGTGGGATTGATACCTTGATGAACATGTGAACATGTCATTTTGTGAACATTGTCTTTTTCACAATATTACTGTCACGCTTGGACATAGGTAAGTCTGGTGGATGACACAGCATATACACTGTGTTCCAAATTATTATGCAAATAATATTTCCTCATATTTTCTCTAAATTACCTATCTGAATTGCAGTCATTGTTATTTTCCAGTCATCTACTATTCTAGTATAATTGCAATGTTTTGGAACAAACTGTCTATGAAAACAGTATCTTTTAAAAAAAAAAAAACACTCAAAATGCATGTTCCAAATTATTATGCACAGTAGAGTTTTCAACCTCTTTTATTTAATTTTGAACAAAAAAATGGTCAATTGTGAAGTTATAAGCATTATCAGCTTATTACAAAATAAAATCAAACCGTTTTCAAGTGAAAACTTTATTCTAGGTGATGTTACATTTGCACATAGGACCCCTTGTTCGAAAGAAGCTTCTGAACTCTCTCGTCCATTGAGTTTGTCAGTTTTTGGATGGTTTCTGCTTCAATTGTTTTGCATGTGGACAGAATACCCTCCCAGAGCTGTTGCTTAGATGTGAACTGCCTCCCGCCATCATAGACACTCCTTTTGATGATCGTTTGGCCCACTGGAGCTGTTTCTGCTTGTGTGCAGTAGATAGAGGTGGTCGACAGGATGGCTTACGCACAGCTGCAAACCTCTGAAGGACCCTGTTGTTCTGGGGGCGTTGGAGGCACCAGCAGCTACAAAAACTTGTCTGCTGCTATGACAAGGCATTTTTGCAGCTGCTCTTTTAACCTTATGCAATTGCCTGTTGGAAAGAGTCCTCAATATTTCCTTATCAGCACGCACACGTGTGTGCTGGGAATCAGCTACATACTTCTTGATTGTGCGATGATGGAGTGTCTTGGCAATGTTGATTGTAGTAATGCCTTGACCTAAATACTCCACAATTTGTTGCTTCTCAGCAGCCGACACATCCTTTTTCTTTCCCATTTTGGCCAAAAATGTAGGCTGCTTAATAATGTGGAACAGCCTTCTTAAGTAGTCTTGCCTTTATTTGGACACACCTGCCAAACTAATTTGCACAGGTATCTGCAATTGCTTTCAGTGATATAAAGAGCCCTAACACACATCACCATCAATGAGTTTAAATGACAAACCAAAAAATTCTAACCTTATCACTCCTAAACTCTTTGTGCATAATAATTTGGAACACAGTGTAAATGAGACGGGAAAGAAAAAGGAGAGGAATGCCCTCTGGGAGTTGGGGATGTGACACCTCGTGACACGAACCATAGAACAGTAGAGTTGGAAGGGACCTCCTGAGTCATCTGGTCCAACCCCCTTCTCAAAGCAGGATTCACTAAATCATCCCAGACAGATGTCTGTCCAGCCTCTGTTTAACCTGTGCCTGTCCCTAAACCTCCCAAATGCCCTAAGCGGGTTCTTGCCCTTGCTGACATCACGTGCCTAGACCCTGACTGTCACCTCTATGACAGTGCACTGGCCGGAAAAGATGCTAGCCTTGGCACTGCAGATGATAACACACAGGGGAAGAGGTGAACAGGTGACAGACAAAAAGCAAACTACTCTGCTCCGCCTCTGCTGCTAAACTGAACAGCAGCAGAGAAAACGACACTAGGATAGCAGAACTATCCAATATTCAAAAAGGGCTCTAAAAGTGAACCTGGAAATTATAGGCCAGTAAGTCTAACCTCTATAGTTGGTAAAATATTTGAAGGGTTTCTGAGGGATGTTATTCTGGATTATCTCAATGAGAATAACTGTTTAACTCCATATCAGCATGGGTTTATGAGAAATCGCTCCTGTCAAACCAATCTAATCAGTTTTTATGAAGAGGTAAGCTATAGGCTGGACCACGGTGAGTCATTGGACGTGGTATATCTCGATTTTTTCAAAGCGTTTGATACCGTGCCGCACAAGAGGTTGGTACACAAAATGAGAATGCTTGGTCTGGGGGAAATTGTGTGTAAATGGGTTAGTAACTGGCTTAGTGATAGAAAGCAGAGGGTGGTTATAAATGGTATAGTCTCTAACTGGGTCGCTGTGACCAGTGGGGTACCGCAGGGGTCAGTATTGGGACCTGTGCTCTTCAACATATTCATTAATGATCTGGTAGAAGGTTTACACAGTAAAATATCGATATTTGCAGATGATACAAAACTATGTAAAGCAGTTAATACAAGAGAAGGTAGTATTCTGCTACAGATGGATCTGGATAAGTTGGAAACTTGGGCTGAAAGGTGGCAGATGAGGTTTAACAATGATAAATGTAAGGTTATACACATGGGAAGAAGGAATCAATGTCACCATTACACACTGAATGGGAAACCACTGGGTAAATCTGACAGGGAGAAGGACTTGGGGATCCTAGTTAATGATAAACTTACCTGGAGCAGCCAGTGCCAGGCAGCAGCTGCCAAGGCAAACAGGATCATGGGGTGCATTAAAAGAGGTCTGGATACACATGATGAGAGCATTATACTGCCTCTGTACAAATCCCTAGTTAGACCGCACATGGAGTACTGTGTCCAGTTTTGGGCACCGGTGCTCAGGAAGGATATAATGGAACTAGAGAGAGTACAAAGGAGGGCAACAAAATTAATAAAGGGGATGGGAGAACTACAATACCCAGATAGATTAGCGAAATTAGGATTATTTAGTCTAGAAAAAAGACGACTGAGGGGCGATCTAATAACCATGTATAAGTATATAAGGGGACAATACAAATATCTCGCTGAGGATCTGTTTATACCAAGGAAGGTGACGGGCACAAGGGGGCATTCTTTGCGTCTGGAGGAGAGAAGGTTTTTCCACCAACATAGAACAGGATTCTTTACTGTTAGGGCAGTGAGAATCTGGAATTGCTTGCCTGAGGAGGTGGTGATGGCGAACTCAGTCGAGGGGTTCAAGAGAGGCCTGGATGTCTTCCTGGAGCAGAACAATATTGTATCATACAATTAGGTTCTGTAGAAGGACGTAGATCTGGGGATTTATTATGATGGAATATAGGCTGAACTGGATGGACAAATGTCTTTTTTCGGCCTTACTAACTATGTAACTACAGCAGCTACACAACCGTCACAGACAAGCTCGACACACCTAACTGGTCTGCACAGAACAAAACCTCTAACCGATGATCAGCTGATGGGTCATGTGACTATTTAAAGGGAGGTGGGAGTGGCTACAAACCAAGAGACTGACATTAACCCTTGCTGGACCAAAGGAAAAATATAAACATTTCAATTTCAGCAGACCCCTATCTGCCACGAACCCCTTAATAATTTGTGACACTTACTTTGTTAAAATTAAAATTGTAGAATTGTCTTTTTCTGAATGAATATCATATACCATTACATGCTACCTAAAAATCTGATTTTTTTTAGGAAGCAAAGAAACTATTTAAAAAAAATCAATACATTACTTTCTAAAATAAATGATACAAAGGGCACTCTTCATGCAAAACACTTCTAGCAGGAAGTGTTACCTTTAGTTCCCGATTGTTTCTTCTCAATAGGACATTTCAGCAGATATTTATTCTAGACAACTTCATTATCCTCCTTTACAAGGACGTACCATACAAAATGGAGAAGTACAGAATGGTTTTAAACCAAATAACCCCATCCCATGGGAAGAAAAAGTCAATAAAAAAGCACAATGCAAGTTCTGGAATGGCACTTTATGTGACTTAGCGAAAGGAAGCACTGAAGGATTCCTTAGTAGTGTATAACTTATGTTACTCACAAAAGCTTCTATAGATGTGCCGCAGAGTGCTAGCTATGCATTGCAAAATCCATAGTAAAACTTAGTTCATTATTCCTACAGGAAAAACCCATACTCCTATTTCACGTATGGGGTCATCAAATGTTTTGAGCAATAAATGGTGGAGCACAGCCCTGTTGTGCCACCATTCTTATGATGGCTGTCTTAAAGGGAACCCCCAAATTCGAAAGTGAGCTAAGCCCACCAGCATCAGGGGCTTATCTACAGCATTCTGTAATGCTGTAGATAAGCCCCCGATGTATCCTGAAAGATGAGAAAAAGAGGTTAGATTATACTCACCCAGGGGCGGTCCGGTCCGATGGGCATCGTGGTCCGGCGCCTCCCATCTTCTTACGATGACGTCCTCTTCTTGTCTTCCTGCCGCGGCTCCGGCGCAGGCTTACTTTGTCTGCCCTGTTGAGGGCAGCGCAAAGTACTGCAGTGGGCAGGCGTCGGGCCTCTCTGACCTTTCCCGACGCCTGCATAAAGAGAAAACAAGTGGAGAGCGTAACCAAAGTGGTAAGTATGGTAAAGGTATTGGCAAAATGGAGGTAAACGCTCACCTAGGATGGTTGTGCAACATAGGCACAATGCTATGCTGGGCTTTACATCTGGATGAGATCCCTGGCTACGGTACGCTGCTGGTCTGAGATGTGTGCAGAAGTGCTTATCCTTGCATAACCACAAATCCAAGTGGAGGCAAACAACAGGGGGATTCCGGAGGTGCTTCCGTCTAACAGGTAGGATACCAATTGATCATCATATTTAAAACATACCTTCAGCTATCAACTGAGAAGGTTGTTATTTTTATCTATGTACTCCATTTTTAGGTGTGCAGCATACCCTCAGTTTCTGCAACCTTGTGAAATAAATTATTTCATCCAGTTCATGGAATGCAGTTTTACCTTCTCAGTTGATAGCTGGAGGTATGTTTTAAACATTGGGATCCTACCTGCTAGATGGAAGTGCTTCCTGAATCCCCTTTCTGGTAGGATCGACATAGAAGTGATGTGCAAACACTGGAATAAAAAGATTAAAATCACCTCGAGTTTTTTTCAGTATTGAATATGAGCCCCACAAGCAAAAAATACATGCACTTACATATCATGGCATACTATCATTGAGGTTCTTAATGGTTGTCTAAGGAACGTTCTGCCACAATGAACTCACTTTGGTGCACAAATCATCAAGATCCGCTCACCGCTGGCAGCTCACTTTGCAATTGCCAATCATTAAGCAGATCTAGGACGTCATTGGTCGGCAACCGCAAAGGGAGCTGCCAGTAGCAGATCATGATGATTTGCATGCCCAAGTGCATTCATTGCGACACAAAACTCCTCAGAAAACCATTAATAACCTAACGGATTATGCAAATTGCCTCATCACAAAGGAAAAGAACTTGAACTATAGTGCCACCTACTGGAAGTAGCAATCCTAAAAGTCTTTAACAAGCGTTGTCATATGATTTAGGATAAAGGCCAACTCAGTCTTCAGTGCAAAACAAGAGGTCTGATTTGGCTACAGTGAGAGGCAGGTCATTCTCCATAAGAAGATACGTTACCCTTTAAACTCCCATCAATGGCCTCACTTTTAGCCAAATCAGACCTCTGAGTGCAAATACCCCTGAAGTAGGTGGCATTAGAGTTCGGGTCCTCTTCCTCTCTGAAAAGGCAATTTCCATATTTAATTCACCAGAGGAGCATTGCATGTGGCCTATAAGTCCCCTCATACCACCATGTCTTTCTAAACAAAGAGAGTCGTTACCCCTTTAACCTCATTGATAGCATGCCGAGATCTAGTGTATTTCTACATGTGATGCTCATACTTCATACTGTATAAATCAAAATGTTGATTCCATTTTTTCGTCATCTGTATATCATTGATTATTGATCCTGTGATTTTCATAAGTCCATGACTTTTCCATCTTGGAGTTGCATTTTCAATGCGGAGTTGCGCATATAGACTCACAAGCACACCCACACAGTGTATAAATACTGTACTTAAAATACTCATTGAAATGAAGAAACAAAGGTGCGGAAATAGAACACATGGCTTGCTAATTGGCTATAATGGAAGCAATCGGAATAGGTCAGAATTGTGATGGCATGCAATGCCCTTTTGAAATAAAGTTTTCTGAAGCAAGATAACAAGAAACAGTCCATGGTAATGCGATTAGAATAATCGTACTGCTAGGACCACTAAACCTTAAGGACATCATTAGAGCAATGTCAAACAGAGGACAACAGTGCAAGAACTTTCTCACTAAACTTTAGGCAAAATAAGTCAGGGCAGATTTGTTGCAAAGATCCATATGCTATATTTATGACATCAATGCTGGCATCTAAACAGAATCGCACTTATTGATTCTGTCAGACCCTAAATTGCTTCACTCAAGCAACCAAAGCTGTAATTTATAATATAATGGATTATGAAAAAGTTAAATCACATTTTGTGGAACATGATGATCAGTACAACTGTAATATAACTTGAGGCATGAAAAGGGTAATTGTTTGTTTTTGCCTTATATGTTTGGTTTCCACCGATTAGATACCCCAAATTGAGCTTTAAATATCTAGGTGGGGTAGCCAAAACATAAAATTATATCAATCTTCCCCATTCCGGTCTGTACCCTGAAGCATTTCTTCTTAGCCACCATGTTCATCCTTGATTGACCAGGCATGATATGAAAACTGCTACATCCTACCTATTACAACCAACCAAAGTCCAGGGTGTACCCAACACTGACAAATATGGGATAGATAGGAGGATTACGTCACTAAAAAGGGCTTAGGGTAAAGCAGTCTGGCACCAGCCTGGTCACAGACTGGCAGATTTACCTACATCCAAGGTCAACAACTAACCTCATGGCATATTTTGTATGCCTTGCTTTATTATTGTGCACTCTATGGACAACATTATTGGAACACCTAACGAAGATTTTTTTTAAAAAAATTTTTAAACATCCCATTCTAAATCCATAGGCATTAATATGGTGTTGCTACCCCCTTTGCAGCTGTAACAGCTTTAATTATTTTAGGAAGGAATGGTATAAAATTTTAACGTATGAATGAGTGCTCTTATTTCCACTGATCATGAAGAACATTTGTCAGGTCAGATACTGATGTTGGACAAGAGTACCTGGCTCAGAATCTCTGCTCTAGTTTATCCCAAAGGTTTTTAATGGAGTCGAGGCAGAGGCTGTGTGGAGGCAACATGAAACTCACCAAACCATGCCATGTTGAGCCATTCCCCCAAAACAACCCCATAGAATTATTCTTCACAAAGATCACATTCCCCATAAAGTTTCACAGTTGGCACAACGCAATGAGGCAGGTAATGTTCTTCTGTATTGGCCAAACCAAGACTTGCTCGTCATACTGCCAGCCAGTAAGATTCATCCTTCCACAGAACACGTGTCCACTGCTCAATAGTCCAGTGACCATAGTGCCTTAGACTGCTCTTGTATCAAGCTGCTCAGCGCTGGAAACCCATGCAATGAAGATTCAAGACCGCAGTTTTTCACAGTCGAGGGGTTAAACCTTTCCACTTTTCTATAACACCACTCATAGTTCAATGTGGAATAATAAGAAGGAACTGACTTGTTACAACGCTGACATCCTATTACCGGACCACACTGGTATCAGTGAGCTCTTTAGAAAAAAATGGATTCTTTCACAAATATGAGTAAAGGCAGACTGCCTGGTGCAGGGCAAGATTTTATGCACCTGTGGTAAGGGGACTGAACAAAAACCTTGAATTTAATGGTTAAGAGCAGTGTCCCCATACTTTTGTCCATGCCATGTGAATCAGATTATTACTATTAGTTTGGAGCTTGTATTTACTTCAGTAGTAAAGAATTACCGTAGGTAAATCTCCTTTTAGGGTACAGTCTCACTTTGCATTTCGCAAGAATATTTACCCCTAAATATTCTTGTAAAAATGCTACACACTTCATCCTTTGCTGTGACATAAAAATTAAGAGGGTTGTCTAGTCTTCTGCTAATAATCTGAATCCTTGCAGATCGCATGCTGTCAGGATTCTTTGGTATTGCAGGCAAGAGTGGGCAGTCACGTGACTGTAAGTAAGTGATTTGCATATTTCCGGCCACATTCCGACTAGTCATACTCAGCTTTGTACTGAGTGAGGCCAAACACATCAAGTTGGCATGTGACTGTACGTATGCAAATTGTTTTCCTTGCGATCACAAGACCA